>NC_081448.1:400576-463718 GCF_007210705.1 Tigriopus californicus
GTGACATTTCCATTTCCATCTCCTCCATTGCTCGTGGTACCCGACCGTCAAAATGGCCTTTTGAAAGGCTTTAGTGCCACAGACGCTACTCTTTTATCTACTGCACTATTCATTTATTCACTTGCACAAATTGGTCAGTAGTGGAGTGTCCATTCCAATTATGAGATGGATTTTAAAGTGAGCCCAATGTGGGGCCCAGTTTTTGCCGTTACTGCCGTTACTCGTCTTTCATTCGACGTCTCAAATTATTTGGAACATGTTGAAAGGATTGCCAACTTCTGCGTGTGCTTTCAAAGCAGATCCATTGGGTGGGAAAGAGAACATCCTGGAAAGTCTGCCTCCCTTGAAGTGGATTCATCATCAAAGTCCTTTAATGTTAGGTGGCAAAGCCGCCACGGATCCAAATAATCTCACTGCCAGATGTCTTTGGCGACCCATATTTCATTGAACTTGAAGGCCACAGGAAGATGTCATCCATATATGACGCACGAGGTCGGATGGACCTACCTACTTGCGCCGCTCGTACAGCAGTGCTTACCGAAACGTCAAAAGAGTGAAACTCTGATCCCCCCCCCCTCGATTCAACCTGATTTATGAATTGTCCCTTTTCAATTGAACGTAATCCCACATATGAAGCTTCTCCCAACCTAACTCTTTCCCCCAACTTTCATGTGTAAAGTAAGGGGGGGGGGGTCTGTTGGCGTGGACCTTGGGTGGTTGCATCAACTCGCAAGTTTTTGTGCAAACAAAACGGGAAACAAAGTCAATATTGCGTTTGACTCTGGATGGCTCTCATCTCCGGCTGGGAATGAATATCCAAGGTCTCCATGGGATGCCGCTCCATCAGCACGTGGTCCAAGCTAGGAGCAATCGATGGTTGTGGCGAGGGATAGCTACCATCCAAGTCAATAGTATTGCGCTCTCCCTACTATTCTTTTTTCAAGTATTGTCAAGCGCCCAAGGCCACACTCAGCTCGGGCGGGAGGGGCTCTGGGCGTGTTTTGCTTCCCAAATATTTATAGAACCCCATGAAAACAGCATTGTGCCATTAGCCAAGGCCTACTTGGGGCGGAATTTATAGTTGGGCTCGTTCCCTTTTTCCACTATCTTTGTCCGCCTATCTATCCATCTCCATGGGAAGTACGTACGTACGTACTGGTCTTGGTACAGTCCTACACGGACGGAGTGGCTCATTCCTGTCTTGCCATTTCCTAATGACTCAAGTGAAACTTGGAAGCGTCGAGGGTGGTCCAATTCCCATCTGCGAACAACTTCCCCAGGGCCGCAAATAGCAGTCCTCATTTGGCCCTTACCTTCGAGATTCCAATTCAACATTGGGAAGAAAAAGAGCTCCTCTCTCTCTCTCTCTTTCTTCTACAGTACCTACGCACAGTACCAATAATTCTCAGGCCCGCCATAAAGTTGTTCACCTCTGTTTACCCAGGCCAGCTAACTGTTTCTACCGGTGGCTCCTGCTGCCAAAATCAAGCGGGTTTCAAGTGTCATAATGGGAAAGGTCGAGGGAAAATGGATTCATCATTAAAAAGGCATGCTCCTTGATTTTTCATCCAACACTCACGAAGCGTATCTCTCGTTTCTTGTGAACGACAACGACGACGACGCCGAACCCATCCCGATCCTAGGGTCCCTTCAATGAATGTACCACGTATTACTAGGGAATATGGAGAGGTGGCGTGCTTGAGTGCCAAAAACTTGTGCCTCTGACTGGCAGGCCTCGGCACGCACTTACGCGATCGAGGAGAGGGCATGCAGAAAAGTGACCAATTATGCATTGTTCAGAGTAGGCGTACTTCGAGAGTAGTACATGTTCGTGGGAGTGAAAGTTGGATTAGTCGACTTGTCTCTTTTTGTCACGGCCTCCAAAAACAATCCCAGATCACATTGGCGTCGTTCCTATGAAGAAGGTGAGTGAGTGCACGTACGCAAGTTACTCGTTCCCGCGAATGTACGTACGTACACAACACCCACGACAAAGTGAAAAAGTGAAATTAGTGTTAGTGGAGCGCGACCACTTCTCCGGTCCTTGAGACAAGAGCCATGATGAGGCGATAAAAAAGGGATCGCTTTTCTCGACATCATCCTACTCGTACCTAGCTGTAACAGCAGTAGTAGTTGTATTTGTAGTAGCAGGAGGTGTTAGTACGTTACGTTCGCACTTATCGGGATAGAACCTCATTTGAACGGCGAAAAGGAAAGATTAAGAGCATTTTAGCTAATTGTTTTGGCACCTTCCGTTCTTATATAACGTAAGGTGTAGGATGCGGAGTTGGTCGGTCCATCCATCAAGAACCAGGGATTAGAGGACAGATTTTCAAGATCAATGGAGGCCTTGTCAGTAACTATCTACGTAACTACAGCAGGTTTGCAAAAGGCCGGACAAGTCCAAAGATGTTTCAGTAGGAACCTTAGAGGACTGAGAGAGCTCTCATCTTGGGAGAGACTAAAAACGTTGGGATTGTACAGTGTTCAGAAAAGGTACGAATAGTACCTGATACTGTACGTCTTCAAAAGCTACAGCAGGTTTGCAAAAGTTCGAGCAGGTCCAAAATTTTTTACTAGGATCATTGAGGGTATGAGAGAGATTAGAAAGGTTGGGATTGTACAGTATTCGGAGAAGGTACGAAAAGTATCTGATACTGGACGTTTTCAAAAGCATTCATGAGCTTTGTCCCAACCTAAGATTTGGGGTCAATTCTAGTGACCGTCGCGGTTTAATGTGCGTTTTAAGAGCACCTTCAAGCCCTCGAGAATCCAGGCTAGTTCGAACAATGAAGTCCACATCTCTTCTTTCTCGGGTTCCTTCATTGTTTAACTTGCTTCCCTCTAATATTCGTAGGGAATACGTAGGCCTTGTTGATCCAGTAGCATCTTTCAAGTCAGACTTGGATAAATTTTTAGATAGGATTCCAGATCGACCCAACATTCAAGGACTAGCTCGCTCTGCCAACTCAAATTTGTTGATAGACCAAATATCATATAAAGATTGAAAGGTAATAGATGGACGAATTATAACCTTTCATTTTAATGTTGCTGGGGATCACATCCCTGTAGCGGTTAGATAAGCCCGTGAAAAACCAAACCAAAGAAAGTAGGAGGGTTTTTAGTAAGTGTTCAGACGCCACATTTTCAAGGATGTAGGAAAAGGACTGCGTCTGAATGTCTGAAAACTTTTAGAGTATCTTCTCGTTCTCCCGAAAACTTTCACATCCTGCAAGTACGATCTTTTGGATGTCCGTAAACTTGACGCACATCTTCAACCATGGTTCGGTAGTCGACGGCCATTGTTTACATTTTTCCGGGTTGTCATGTGATTGCACAACAAATGTTGTGTGGAAGCAAATAAAAGCCCAAACAATAGGGCATGCAAGCTACCACATCATCTCATCATCACCATCATCACCATCGTCATCGTCATCGTCGGCGTCATCATCAATATCATCATCAGCATCCCTTTTGGTCCTTTTGCACATCAGTGGCATTGAGTCATACTGCAGTTGTAGTATGTGGACACGTGTCGTCCAGTTGCCCAGTTTCAAAGACACATCACACTCACTTTCTTGAGTTCATCGATCAAAAGAAACCTGTCAGCCTTGAGAAAAAACACTCAAAATGGACAAGAGAGAATGAAAGAAAAGTTCCTTTCAGGGTCCAATGCGGTGTTCGGACTGTTGGCTGGGCCCTAATACAAGGACGAACATCGCGGATTTCTATGCATGTCTGGTAGAAACCTACCACTTCTTCTATGATTCGTCTCCAACTACGTGTTCAGTATGTAAGGGTTGAAGGCAGCGCTTTCGACCGTGAAATCAAGCAAACAATAGAGGGCTACCGACCCTCGAGTATCCTTGGAGACGTGTCATAAATATTGGTTTTTAGTCCTGAATGAGACTTGATTTGACTCCCTTATATGGATTGCAGTGCCAGTTTGGAGTGCTCGGGTATTTCTAGCTGGATCATATTTGGATTCTTCTGGCAGCGTCTTGATCCAATATCCCAATAACATTCGCCCTCGAGTCACTCAGAGTCAGCGTCTCCAGCACATTGATTAAACTCCAGCCGAGAATCTGCGTTCCAGTTTTTTTGGAACATGTGTGCAGTCAATTCCCCGACCGGGCGCGAATAAATCCGATGGATACTTGAAATTTGTTGGACAATGGTTTTGATTTTTTTGAGCGGGGTGGGGTCCCAAGGGACCTCCATTTCTTAGCAGTTTCCCTCCATTTCAAGGTTGTTGATGATGTTCATTCGTCTCTAATCTGGTTGAGAAGATTAGTATCCAATTTGGAAAAGGCTGAAAGAGAACGAGAGAAAATGGTCCAATTTATCCACTCAAATGTCAGGTCTGGGAACGATTGCAACTCTCGTTTTCATTTCGCACAAAACTTGGCCCAACACGACGATTTCGGACGAAATCTTTGGCCGAGGATCGAAAGGAATTTATGACCAGATAAATTTGTGCCACTACTCGACAAGATCCAGTAAATTGCATGGGATTTTCTTGAGTGGAGCCGACGACGTCCTTGAATGAGGAACAAATCAACGCCGGAAAATTGAAAAGAAAATCGCCCATTGTCCTCGGTGGAAAAAAGGCCTGGGCGAGAAATGACAGCCCAATGGGAAGACTCAAAGGTCCGACCGAGCAAAGGGTTCTGGCCATTGGCCAGGACAATTGGCCATGACTACTGGCCAGCACTCCCAGGGTCGGTCGATAACTCGGTCGTGGAGAAACCCACACCCAAAAGAGGCCGTGTTTATTTATCCATTCTCGTATAACAACGTTGTCCGTTCGTTGACTCAGGAAGCCAGCACCATCCACTTAGAAATATGCAAATATACCACGCTCCTTTGAGTCCAATCTTTTCCCGTCCAGCTTGGAGTCAGAAATGAATTGATAATGAATACATGTCTGCTAGCCAAAGCAGCAAGCCCTGTTATGACGAGGAATAAATGATTTTGATTTCCTTCTCGGCTCAAGTCTCCTTTCCAGTTCTACGGAGATAGTAATAAGCCTCACCCTCGAAGTATTGGGAATGGAAGACTATTCACATTTGGCACAACTCCAGTTATTTATTTTCAGACCAGTTCCATGACAAAGTAGTTTTGTCTCTGGGCCTTCTGAATCCCATTGATTTTAAACCAAGGCCGTTGTTGAATCAACAGGATGAAACCCAAAAAGAACCGCTCTACTTTCTCATATTCTTTCTCGCTCTGAATTCAAGAAGTACCAACCTCAAAATGCATTTGTAGGACGGGGTGTTTTAGAAATTGCACGACTTCTTTCTTTGCACTTCCACTTCTCGATGGAAGTTCATTTACGCCGGGTGAGCACCGAGAAATTCGAGAAGATTCCCGGAAAAGATGGGAGAAAGAAGAAAAAACATGTTCACTTATCCACTCTCAAAATGCAAAAAAAGCACTTTAGAGCGGAGCCAACCATGCGAAAAAAGCCAGTTAGACAAAGGATTATTACATTGCCAGAGAGCTCTAATTTGGATGAGAGAGAGCAAAGATTTTTATTTAGCAACAATGGTGTCCACTTCGTGTTTAACAGTTATCATCATGTTTCTCCTTACTTTTCAGGTCGATCAAACTCAAAGGCAACTCAATCCTCATCTAACCTTCATTTCAACTTGAACTCTGTGCCGTATCCACCTGCACGATGCCCGCCCTCGACCTGTCCGTGATCGACCAGATTGGCCGCGACCTCCACCCCAGTCACCCTGGAATGCTCTCTGAGGGCGAGGTGTGTCCGTGGACTTTGTTCCTCACCATGGCCTTGACTCTCCTCAAAGGTAAAAGGCCAGAGAGACACTGAGACCACTGAGACCACCAAGACCACCGAAAAGGCGAGGCCTAATGCGTCGCGCTTCCATGCATCCTTTTCCTTTGTCTTTTGATGGTCTTGGCAACTGCCGTCAAGCTCGTTCTTGATGTGGTCGTGGAACATTTCCAAGCAATTAGGCATCCACCAAGGCCAAACCAGTTCTCCAAGGTTCAAGGGGTTTTTCAGAAATGGCAGCTCGTCAACTTGATCCATAAAACCAAGGGCCGTAAATATTTGGCTTGGTACTCAGACACTCATTTCAGTCACCCTGTCAGTCAAGGCAAAGTCCGTGATTATCCGTTGTATCCGCTGCCATTGAACACGATGGAACATGTTTGTGTTCAAATCGAAATTCTTATACCACCATCTCAGTGATACTCAAAAGAAAAAAGAAAAGCCACCTGTGGCCAATTGCTCTAGCTTAAGGCCGGTTGCAAGGGAACTCAGCTCTTAGATGAAATAACCACGATACCAAGGATAAGGGCAAAAGAGAGCCAGCCGCTCTGAGACGCTTGACCCTTGGGTCAATAATTCAGGATCTGTAGCGTTTATTGCATCCCTTGGGCCTTGGGAGAGAGTAGATGGGTGCGATCATTTGAACAATGGAGCAAAGCACAAAAGTTGGAAACTTCATGTTAAGTCAAGTATGATGTCGTACGAATTGGACCCAAATTTCAACGACTAAAATTACTCCCAATTTTCTAACGTATTGGTGATTCCAATTTTCCCTCATGACAACCATCTTAACTTTCAATATGAAGCTTGTGATTACTACTGCGCTCATGGCATTTGTAAAGGGGTTGTTGGTTTTCTTTTCATTTCTGAATGTTTCAGATCGAACTTACCATGTTCCTTCCCGTTTCCAGGTGTGATGCCCCACGTTCCTCGTATGTTACCCGTCCTGGTTTCCGATCCTGAGGCTCGCCTCAGAGCTCAAGAGACTTTCGAGAGCGAGGACTTTAAGAAAAACATTGAGAAGTACTTTGTCGAAAACATTAAGGTGAGTGAATCTCTACGACAATTGACAAAAGAATTCTGCCTCCACGAACGTAGACCAACGCTCTACGTCAACCATTCATGTGCGGTTCTTTGTTCAAGCAGGTTTCTTTTTATCCCCTTTTATGTCCCCGTCACATTGTTACAATTTCAAGGGAATCGAAAGCTTCTGTGGTATCGAGGGCTTTGGGACCAAGAAATAATGTGTCCTCGATCCGCCTGTAATTAGGTGATTGTACGAGAGTGGTCCCATTTGGTGTGTGCTCTCTCCAAGGTGCTGTAATTTCCAGATAAGTCTTTATGACCATGGCCTCCTGGGTCGACGTGGGACCAATCGTGCTAGTTTTTGCTTTCGCCGAGTTCGACACAGTCGAGGCTCCAAAAATCTCGCCAAGGCCGAACACGAGGGGTCCTTCCGTTCTCTAGAGGCCGATTGGTTAGGCAAAGTTTTGCTTTTCCAGCCACTCCATCTTATGAAACAAGAGGTTGGGTTCCCGCACATTGCCTGCTCAAAGCCCAATTGAATGAGAATTGAGAAGATTGTTCCATCCCAACATGAATAAATCAGCTCTGGCTGAGGGTGTTTTGGGGAAGCATGGATCTTATTTTTTTGGAGGGATGACCCGCCTTCCCCTCTTTAAAAGTCAATACCAATGCCTTCTGATGCAGCCGAGTGCGCAGAATTATCTCGGTTCCTAAAGCTCTTGCCCGTTTCTGGTTGGGCCGTTCCATTTATAGGACGGACGGACCAAGTTTTAAAGTCAACTTTTTACTGAGGTACTCACAAACTCAGACCTTCAACACCATTGAAAACACGTCCTCATTTCGAACGTGGTCGTTGGTGGCTCTTGGTGTTGAGGCTCAACTTCACACCCAAGTGTACAGAACGTACAACGCGTACACAATGAGATGAAGATCCAGGGTCTAAATTCTGGGGATCAAGGGATCTCCTCTTCCTTTCTTGCCCCATACAAGACCCCACTTACCAAAACTGCCAAACCGAGCGGACAAACATGAAAGATGGAATATACGTATTGTAACGTAACACAGCGACTGACAGATCAATGACCATCTCGCACGTCCGTCGAGTGCTCTCTATGACATATATGTAACTTTACTGTACAGTGTGTACGTATACGTAGCAATCAAGGAAGGCTCTTCGGGTCGCAGAGACCATCCATTGCTCTTAATCTCACCAGTCACAAAGTTCCTCGGGCTATTAATTTAGGGCGACAACTCGGTATGATTGAACGAACTTTAGTTGAACTTGTTCCCATCGAAAAGTTTTGAGGCGGCTGAACCGGTGGAAGGGAGGAATTTGTCCGGGGAGCAATGTTGTTTCATTAGCGAAATCTTGTCTAGAATCAGAAAAACGTCGGAAACGAGGATCCAAACAAATTCCAACAGAGTTCTTACTAGCTTTTTGAACACCTTCGTTATTGAACGTGAGGTCGAGAGAGCCTCACTCTCTTAGACCAAGTGCGACCTCACTCATCCTCCTTCTACGTATAAACTAGGCAAGGCCAAGAAGCCTCACTTCCTTACTTGCTTTTCCTTATGACAGAAGGCTCATTCTCACAAGATCCAGGTCGAGAAGAGCGAGAGCTCAGGAATTCCATTAGAAATAGTCCTTTCCTTTCGCCCGGGATACGCACTCACTTATTACGCTCGTAATCATTCGCAGGTGGGCACGGATCCGTTAGTCCGAAACTTGGTTGTGATTTGGATTGTTTGTGAAGTGACATACTATTTTATAGACTTGCTGGCCTTAACCCGAACAAACCCGATCAAGAATTAGAGCACGAATGTCATACACATTGGCAAATTGGTCACGCAACTTCTTGAAACCTTGATGAAAAGGGCCATAAATATTGCTTCCCACCGATGTGACACGGTCTTGATTTATTTGACAAACAAAGCTGGTCCATAGTGCTACCAACACGCATGAGAATATGGGGTTTGGGGATTGCGAGTCAACCACGCAAACACCCTCCCAGTATTGTAATTCTACCCACCTATGGAGGTCGAATGGAACACCTCGATGATTAATTCAGAATATTCCATTCCGCCGTGACTTCTCTAGGTGACCTTTTAGGGTCTCTTTATCCGTCCACCAAATGAGCAAATACTTTTGTTGGGAAGACAAAGAGCTTTTGAGTCCATTGAGAGAAAATCTCTCTTCAAACGAGGAATGAAAGCTCAAACAAATCTAAAGAACCACAAAGTGTGCCCATTGGGTTCCTAACCTCGAATTTGAACTTCTGTGAGAAAACACTACTCCTGAACTTCCATGAAATAATGCATGAACTGATTGATAAAATGAGAATCGAGTATTTCGGCCCCTTGGTCTCAAACGGAGTTCGAGGTCGTTGCGAGTCAGATTGGTCTCCCAAACAAGGCAGGGCTCTGCGGAAAACGAGAGAAGGCGGATGAAATATTCAAAGGGGACTCGTCGTTTATTCAAGGGGAATGTGAACTAAGAGTAAGCAGGTCGGCCATAAACTAATCGATTTTGTCAGCGAAAGCAAATTGGTCATCTTTTCCCATGTTAATGTTGCCTTCGTTGGCCTCAATCGACTTGGTTGGGTTCGAGATCACTTTCAGGCAAGTTTCAGGACATGGACGGCCATTCTTCCTCCTCTTCCTCATCATCATCATCACCCTCTCCCCCCTTCTGCTCCCCTTCTCTCACCTACAAACCATAATACCACATGCCTCAACAAGTTTTACCTCCTAGCGTGAAAATATTTGTTCAAGAGTTTCCTGAGGTCCAAGTGGTCCAAGTGGTCCAATTTTCCAACCTGAGGTGGCTTGCTTCTTCCTTCTTCCTTATTCCCTTTCACTTCTTTTCTCCTCTCAGCCGCAACCATAATCGGTCTTTCCTCTATTATAGTATGTACGCTCGTACCACTCCACTAAGTTTTTATCGTTCTTCCTGCCGTGGCTCAAAACACTCGCACATCTTACTTCGTTGGTTGGATGACGTTTCCACGTGAAATATACTTATTTGGAGGTCCACTTTGGATTCTACCCGAGAGCCTTTTCCAACTGTGGTCCTACACTTAGTGTTGTAAGGTTGTGGTGGAGGATTATTGTGTAACTGCTCCTAGTCTGGTTGGTGCTCAGATGTCCAATTTCTAATATATTTTTGTCCGAACGTTTTTTTTTTCCACCCCAGATGGCCATCGCCTGAGACGTGTACAGCGTGCATTTCTTTCGAGATGATTTATTTTCAAGTATCCCATTCTTCATCACATTTTTTTCGCTTATAACGATCCACTTGAGCTTGGGAAAATTGTACTCGTCTTGTTAAAAGGTTGGCCAAACTTCAGGTCTTTTGGTTGAAAAAAAAACGAAGTTCGCTCCCACGCGATTTTCTGAACATGAAATGAACGAACGTTCACCTCTACCCAAGACTTTTCCGAGATGGAGTCTACGTAGAGTTGAGTAGCTGTGTCTATCTAAATATTTAATTCTGGAACAAAATGCTGAGTGCGGCTTCTTCCAGATAAGGAATCACTTTATATCTCCCTGGGAAATGGCTCTGACGGAGGGGAAATCTAAGAGGAAGGCCATGTTTCCATTTCCGTCCTTCAGCAAATTACTTTGGGAGAAGGGTGGGATCCTTGTTTCTGGATCCCTTTCGTTCCAAAAGGGGACATCTTTTTAGTTCATCTCATACAATTTTTAATATCTTCGCCTGGCGGCGTGCTGTGCGACGGAAGCACTTCTGCAACCAGGACCGGAAGCAATTCTTCCCCACTGACTTTAGAGGCAATTCTTCTCCATGAATCATGGACACACGTCTCCGGGTGATGGATGCCAATAGATATTAATGGGTGCCACGGCCCGGCTTCATTGACTACGGGGTGGGTGGGGAGTGGCAGTTCCACTCAATTAAACGGGATCCAATCCATGGGTTGAGTGAGATCTTTCTGTGGAGGAGCGGCTATGTATACGTTTCCCCAGAGCCTCGCACAAAGGCTCTTGGCTGGTACCACGAACTTGAATGGAATGAAACTTCTGTCCGACAATCGTTACACAAAAGCCAAGCAGTCATGGTTGGACGATGGCTTTGAAAGAGCTCAAGTTGGAATCCAGTGTACGTATACTGAGGTCATGGGCGGACTACCACAAAAGAGTCTGCCACGAGCTAAGGAAAGAGGGACCAAGTTGCCACCACGGCTCAGCTTAGGACCAGCCACGCCCTTCTCATCGAGGCCATCATTTCACGCCATGCGAATTCTGCCCAGGACCAGCCGAAGAATGCTCAACCAGGCTCGACAATGAAAGCAATTTGAAATGTATCTACAAGTCCATGTCTCCAAAAAGGCCCCCATTTCCTGGAGGGAACAACCAGCCGGGATGAGGATGAGCGTGCTGTGGACATTCCCAATTTCCTGAGTACAAAGGATGACCATACACAAAGCCAAAGCAACCGAGGCCACACAATAACGAGCGATCATGACTCTAAATCATCCTATTGTAGCTACAAATTTGGCACCATTCATGCCAAGATCCACCCAGGAACGCAATCAAAGGTGTGTCGTCATATCTTTCCGTACTATATTGAGCACTCGTCTCCACCCACCAAATGGAGGAGGCTAGTACATCCATGAGCGGAGTGATCCAAGAGATTGGACCCTTCTTCAGCTGCAAATGGTCCCTGAGATGGAACACTGCAGTGTTCACTCCTACGGAACTATTATTCTGTAAACTCTTGCTCGAACGCTAAAGAGCGGAGTGAACGTGAGTATACATGAGTATACATTGTGCCTGGCCTCGGACCTAATAGCGATGAACGGATGAATGGACGAATAGATAGATAGATAGATGGATAGATGAATGGACGGACGCAGGGACGGACGGGCGGACGGATGGAGAGTCTCATCTAAGATGTAGGGATGATTCGTGTGAGTCAGTCAGGGCTAGAGGAGAGGGCCTCCACTATCTACCGATTTGAATAGAGCCAGGCCTCGCTAACGGTCGGATAGTTTGGAATGAGATGAACCTCGTTGAGTGGCATGTACTGTATTACTGCAGATAGTGCGAGCACAAGAAATGGGGAAATATTCTGACTTTATCACTTGACTGAACTATTAGCAAAGCTGGTCCTGCACTTGTATGCCTCCATGGAGAATAGTGGTACGCACCTTGTGCGTGCATTTGCCCAATTCTGAATAGGTTCATTTCCATATACTTAGGACCTTGTGTAGTCGAAATATGCAACGGAGTCCTCTATTTCAGTGTCGTATTCACATCATGCCTCCAAAGTCTTTCGAAGTAATGCATACAACTCCCTGTAATGAGAGCAGGGTGCGACACTATTGAAGGCGAGCAAAGGCGCAAGTGATGCGAGGTTTTGTTACTCTATATCAGTTTCCCCCCCCCCCCCCCCCCCCCCCAAAAAAAAAAAAAAAAAATGCCACCCAACACGCCTTTTAGAGGTAGTGTAGGCGAGCGGTTTCAGAAGCAACAAGGTAAGAATGGTCTCTCGAGGTGTCCTGGGTTCTAAATCCGGTGCCGAAAGTTAGCCTAATGAATTGCTCCAATGTTCGAATTTTCCCCTTTCTTTTCGATCGGTTTAGGTACATACGAAAATGCATTTTCATCTCATTAGAAGCTTAAACAAACCCTCAACGGATTTGTAGACACCGTTGGTATCATTTCTCCCAATCAAATAGCATTCGTAAGGTAACTCAAATGGAAGAGATAGGATAAACGAGGTAAAATTTTGGAATGTTGTTTTCTGGGTCAGAATTGGTACACTTTAATAGAAACGAGCACTGGAACTAACTCTCGCACTTAAGCAAGCGCCGGATTAAATTACGCTACACATTGTAGTATGAGTACAAACCCAGAAATAATCATTCTTCTTTTTCTGGCCGGGATTTCCCATTGCGCCCTAAGAGAGCAATTGTTATTTATAGGGACATTGTTCTCCTTTCGCAAATACGAGTCAGAGCTTTATGTTTCTGTGTCGTCGAGCCATTCAAAGGACAGTTCTCGTGCTAACCCAGTCAACCAGCCAACCAGCCAACCAGCCATCATTCCGTAAGGGGAACAGAACGTGAACTCCACGTCTGTGCTGTACTCTAGAGTGTGGTTCTCTAAAATAGGATTTGGGATTTACGACGACTTGTCATGGTCAGCTGAGCTTTTCCAACAATTATGCGGCAACGCGAACCAGACAGACTGACGGATGGATAGCGAAACGCGACCAAGACTAAATGGTCGCGAAATGGCGCAACTTCCTTCCCATCTCATCCCATTTTTTACGTACATCCTTTTAGAGTTCTTCCAGTTCACTCTAGCTCTTCTCGGGAGAAAAAAAGTGTGCCCATTTGACATTTGGTCTGAAGTTCTCAGTTTTGAGCTAAAAGGGCATGTCACCCAGAAATGCGAGACTAACGTCTAACTTCATCAGTTAGTCCACCCATTTCAGACCATTTTGTTTCCACCAAACAGTCTACTGGCGGTTGATGCCCATAACCAGATTGAGCCCATCCGTTCATGAGGCTGAACTCCTGTCCAATGCCTCGAGGGAAAATGGAGCAGCTCCCAAACCGGAGATGGATTTCATGATGAAGTCCGATGAGGTCGCTGAAATGAGGAACACTTCTGTCCTCTCGAGTGAAAGTTCGAACCTTGAAAAAGAATCTGGTCCATCTCATCAAGGCCTCAAGCGACCAACCACCAGACGAGTCACTTGTTCCTGGTTCTCCTACTTGACTCTCTTTTGGGAGTGAGATGGAAACAGAGAAGCACTTTTTCGCCAAATTCGATCCAGCCTCCAGACTGGGTCCATTTCAGGTGGAATGTGAACACTTTGATTTGATCCATCAGTCTTAAACTGGGCTTTCTGGGCAAACGTGATTAAGACTCACTCACTTCAGCTACTGAAAAGGCCTCAGAAGTTCAGAGACAGACCTTATCCGACCCATCTATACAAATAAACCAGTTTCTAGCTAACGTAGAAAGCAGTCCCACCCACTCATTTGCATTAAACCCTCATCATAGTCCCCGAAGTCTTCAGAGGAGGCTAAGCTTTCTTAAACCCGTGGCTTACCATATCAGGTATATTGTGCATTCTGTGCGTGGACCTTCAGCTAGCAACATTGGAGCGCTTGATATCTCCTGTCGGTGGGCACGAATTCTAAGCCTCACACTATGTACATATATAGTTTTGAATGGCTGCGCAATAACTTGGGGATGATAGCGGAATGTGTTAATGGAACCATTTTCTCGTTTTCTTCCAGACCGATATTCAAGCCCCGTTGAATCGCCAAATCCTCCGCAGCTCAGAGACCGTGATGCAAACTGTCGATGTCATGAATCAATTGATCAACACCTTCATGGGCTCACCCAATAATGCTTTTTCCAATGATGATTTCAGCGGCGATACCAATGGTTTAGGTAAGTAACTCTCCTCTTCTCAACCAAGTGATATCAATGCTTCGATGAAGAACAACTTTTGACTCCTGTTTACATCTCTTTGTTTTTTTCTTGGTCATGGCATTTGATCGGAAGGCCACACTCTCAAAGTTTCCTTTGTTGTTATTATGTTATTATGCCAATGGACTAAGATGTTGCTTGCATTTCAGATGATGGTACTGACAAACCACGTAATTTCGGTCTCATGAATCCCAACACGTTGTCCCAATTGTTCAACTTCGGCCAAACCCTTTACCAAATGGTCCGATAAAGGAAAGGTCCTAAATCTCAGACTTTAGCTGCTCTACTCACCCACACTCCAACAACAAAACCACAAAACCACCCAACTAGAACCACTGAAACGACGACCAACAAACTTTTTCATCAAGACACACAATCTCTTCATGAATGTATATAAACCTTGAAAAAAACCAAAAAAACACAAGTAGAAATTTCTCCTGTTTTTCTCCATTCCCCTTGGGAATTCCACGCCTTTCTAACATCTGTGGAACTCGATGTTTTCTCCTATGAACAACAAAACCCTTCCATTTTGTCAATGGCTATCATATAGCAAGAGTATCTCTTGCGTTTGTACTAATGTTTAAGTTAGGATCAATAATCATGTATTAAACTTAAGTTCTAAGCTCAAATCCACTAGAAATATAAATGTTTATTGAAAACACGACAAAAGCCAATAAAAAGATATGTTTTGAGATTCTAGCCTCGACTCTTTCTTATTGTGCTTGAAATCATCTGTTGTTTTGTCATACATGACAACGTGGAGTCAAGGGAAAGCAGGCCTATTCACTTATTTTGCATTTTTTTTCTTACATAAATACATAAAAAAACATTTTGTTATTTGATGGAATGATGAGATGACCTTAAAATCTACCATATTGCGTTCTAAAATCACCCTAATCCTGCACTCTATTATTGGAAGTAGGTCCATCAGTTCCTTTTTTGGAGGCTTTCATTACTGAAAAGGTACGTAGATTATTTATCTTTCAATAGACCACATTGGTCCAATTTGAAATGAATTGTGGCGCAACGAATGCATGATTCCGATGAAGAGCAATGAACTCCTAATTGAAACAAAACGTTTTCCCAATGCAAGGTAATGGCATTTGTTCCCATCATCATTAGGATCAGGATCATCATTTAGCATTCTCTAAATCCCTGGACCCATGTCGCGGGGCCTTTTGTGCCTTGGAAGAAATTATGACCAAGAATTCGAAGCATGTGCCATGCAGAATATGGTTCGCATTTGGAGAGCACAAGGCAATCTCCAGGAATGTTTCCTCAACTCTAGGTTTTTCATCCGGGTTAGATTTGGGTGACACATGTAAATGATGCCATACCATCTTGATCTGTGTTATATTTGCCAAGATGGTCCATCGATTACATGACCGACACCACATAGTCACCCTGGGAGGGATTATGGATCCCACGGGAGCGATGAAACTATGAATATTTGGCCTTCCTCCCACACTCCGAGGCATAGCTGGAGCTAGCATGTTCCAGATACAAACACTCATATGGCCTTGAATTGGAAGAATGAGGGCGAATCCCCCCTGAAGGAATAGTAATGCCGTCTGGATATAAGGCTACAGGGTTGCCCACATGTAATGGGTCGCACCAAATTGTAACTGAAGAAGACAGCTGGGACATCAAAGCTACTATGGTTATGTGAACCTATGGCAGGTAAAACATTGAAAAAAGGGACAGCCATGAATATCAATCATGCACTTCACCAGATTCTGCTAATGAGCGAAATAATAATTTGCCTCATAATTTTGACGTGAAATTTCGTCTCTCACCTGAGCTTTTCGTGAGGTTTCTAGTTAGAGGTAGTTTTATCATTTCAGTATCTTTTTGCATACTCATTTTGCCGACTTCTTTAAGCGTTACTGAAAATGTGAGCCACTAAAAGTTCAATGTGAAATATCAATAATTCATATCTTACATTAAATTCCAACAATATTGATTTTAGTTTAAAGCTTTTTCAAGCCTAAGAGAAAGGAATGGAAATGTTCATTGTAACCTGGAATCTCAAGGGCTTGAGTATTCTCTTAAGACGCACATAAAGCTAAGCTACGGTCACCACAATTGACTCTACAACTTGGTTTGGGACAAAGCTCATGAATGTATGAAATGTACTTATCAATTAGTTTCCATGCCTGTTTCTTGTAAGACATCTTTGGACTTGTTTAACCTTTTGCAAATCTGCTGAGCTAATTGGAGCTCAAATGGGCAGATTATATGCAATATTTGGCTGCGCAATTTACAAATACAAATTTAAAATACTAATGCTATCTTTGGACTTCAACATGAAATATATCAAACTGCAAATTTGAAAAAAAGCCAATTAGAACTAAATGTACTCAACGAACTTTATATTATTTTGAATCATCAGTGTAAAAAGCAATCCAGATTATGCAAAAGAGGGGAGCTAAAATGAAGCCCTGTGTGACACCACCCATAACGTCATATGTGTCACTAAGAGATCCCTAGACCTTACATAATTGTTCCCAATCATAAATGACACTCTTTAACCAATCAAAAACCTTACCTCATGTTGGATGATCATAATCGGCCTTCTTTTTTCATGCTCATACTTCGATTTTACTCAGCGATGTTCTTCGACCTAATTTGTCATTTTCCGATACGGAGAGAAATACATTCGGTTTTTAGATGCAACAGATCAAGGTGACTCCTCCTTTTGTTCCGTTGGCTCCCGTTCTTTTAGGTTGGAATCATTTCATGAGAGTTCCAGAGCTTCATCTCTTTGACGAACTAGAACCCAACTTAACACCTCAAGTCATGTTAGGTTGTTAATTGCTGGCCATGATCTACTCTGTCAAAGGCATTGAACTCTATAATAAAGAATCAAAAATGAAGGGTAAAAAGGATTTGGGATTGGACTCAGTTTCCTTGCATGAGAGAGGTTACTGGCTCAATTCTCCTCCACGACCTTTCTCATGGAAACTTTTAGATGCTAATCACTCCCACAGACGGAGAGCATATCTGATATTGGACATAAAACTGCCTATCCGAAGAACTGGCAGAGACGAGGTTCGCCCTTCCGACCCTAGCTCCCAACCTAAAAAATATTCTTTTTAGATTGAGGCAAAATGTTCTCTAAGGTGATGTGAATAAATCGAAAATGTGCTCGTCTGCATATGGGCTACCCTGTATTTTGACACAAGGATTGGTTCTCACATCTGTAGGAGTAGTCATTCGGCACGAGTCCATGGCTCCATTTCTCATGGTTCCCCCCTCCGCACACATCCTGTTCTCTCCAAACTATGTCACAGTCAAGCTCCATTTGTTTGAGCATTGCTACTCATAAAAAAATGTCCTCCAAATGCTGAACTTTCAAAACAAAAGAAAATCATCCTCATACGTACCAGCAGATGGGCCAATGATCAGGAGACTCGGGAACATCTCGGGATCCACTTTTTCTTTCCTTTGTTTCCTCAATCATCATTAAATGCAATTTCATTTACATATGTATGCATAATGGAGTAAGAGGAGTATAGTGATATTATGTTCTTTTCTCAATCGAGCAATCTTTTCTTTTCGGGGTCAAGATTCGTTACTCGAGAAATGTTAAGAACAATCGCACTTATACGAGCGTTATGGCAGATTAGGAGCTACTCTTTTCAAGTCCAACTAGTAATTTGACTCCTTAGATAGAGGAACCAGTCCATATTGCATGTAATGAAACCACCCAAACAAAGCTCAACACATTTGTGGCGTGTCTCTAATACCCCTTTGACGTTTGAACGAGGGTTCAAGAACCGGGTCCTCTACTGTACAATGTCCATGGAGCTCTCCAGGTCTTGAAGGGACCACTAGTTGATTACCTCTATCCAGTCCAGTAAATGGATGTATTCAGTTGACGTCACAGGTTTGCTTCTCCCCATGTGTGTAATTGTGTTCCCAAGAGATTTCACGAGCTCTAATAAAATTATCCTCCTCTCCTCATATGCTCGTGCTCCTTCCTCGTGTAAGTTCAGTTGTATGAGGAGGCATGAACCACTGGAATATGGACTTGGATGCAAGGGATGCAAGGAGGGTCTAGCTAGGGGTTGTGTTTTGGAGGGGGGTGAACTCCTGGCGCTTAACATCGAATGAGGTCGCTATAATATGGTTCTGAATTTTTAATTGCATTGAAAGTTATGCGCCCTCTCAAAGCGCAGTGCATAACAAGCAGGGCAGTAGTAAAGAAATTACAACTAATGAATATACTATAATTCGTTCCCTTTTTCAAAAAAGAAATTTGTAATCCTATTACATTTTAAATTGCCGTAATTGTAACGACCCAAACATTTAAAAACTTACCTGATCTTTTTTTCACGCTCTAGAGTGGCATTTAATTTTTCGTGTCTCTCTTGGTAACTTCAGAAACTTGAAGCTTTTAGGCAATATGAAGAGAAATTTCCATTTTGGGATATTTTCATATTATTGTTTATATCTCGTCATTAAAATTCTGTTTAGTGAAATCTTCCTTTAGCTTGAGTATATTGTACCAAATTTCTCAATTCTCCTCATATCCGTCCATGACCTTAAAGCCAGGGTTCTAATTGGGATGCTCCATGAGCACGAGAATTTCTAATACTGTTTTTCCATGGTAACTTTTTGTTTCATTGTTGCAAATGTTCAACAATCATTTGTTGAGCCCAGGAAAATATCTCAGTTTTAGATGAAAAATATCTAAATAATATGTTCTCCAGAAGAAGGTAATGCATTTCATTCTAATTCTTGGTAAGTATTTTAAAGTTGTTTCCATGGTCATTACCATTTTTGAAACGTTTTCGAGGATTTGAAGAACTGGACATGGTTTCAATTCTGAAACAGGAATTGTCCATAGATGCAACCATTGATAAATTAGTTTCAGTTTTTAAGGAAGTTTGCTCTAGTTTAGCAATCTCTTGATGTGTTCCAAAAGGTGGTACATAGACAAAAATTCCAAAATATAGGAAGACTTTGTTCAAAAAGAGTTGTAAACTGGCAAAAAGGATGAAGAGCACTTCGAATCCAGTAATTGTGGGTAGTCTCCAAAAAAAGTTGGATGTAGCTCTGGGTAAGATTAAGGCCTCCATCAAATATGACCACTTACAAACTGAGAGTAAGGTGGTTCAGGAGGTCAGGTCAAATCCGAAGTTTGAGGGATCCCTTAGTGACATACATGATGTCAAGTCAGGTGTTCGCCAGGGCTCCATCTTAGGGCCCCTCCTTTTTATAGTATTCATTGCCCTGCTTCAAAAGTAATATGGCCCTGAACAGAATGAAATTCCGCTCAATGACCTTTGGGTCAACTCCTTTGAATACTCTACTTGTAGATAATGGAGGTAAAGATATTGAGCAGGTCTCATCTATGAAAGATTTAGGTGTAGTCCTCCAAAATAATGGAAATTTCAATGAGCATATCCAGTTGAAGGTGGGTAAAGCTTTTCAAATGTGTGGTTGGATATATCACACATTTATGTTCAGAGACAGCATCATGATGCTAACTCTGTACAAGTCGATTGTTCAACCACATCTTGAATATGCTTCACCCATTTGGGCTCCAATGAGTTCAGCAGGTTTGCAAAAGGTCAAACAAGTCCAAAGATGTTTTACTAGGAACATCACAGGATTGAGAGAGCTCTTGAATTGGGAGAGACTAAAAAAGTTGGGACTGTACAGTGTTCAGAGAAGGTACAAAAGGTATATGATAGTGTAGGTCTTCAAAAGCATCTATGAGCTTTGTCCCAACCCAGGATTAAGGGTCAATTCTAGTGACTGTATAGGCTTAATGTGCGTATTGAGAGCACCTTCAGGTCCTCGAGAATCCAGGCTAGTTCGAACAATGAAGTCCACTTCTCTTCTTTCTTGGGCTCCTTCATTGTTTAATTTGCTTCCCTCTGATATTCGTAGGGAATACGTAGCCCTTTTGACCCGGTTGCACTTTTCAAGTCAGACTTGGACAAATTTTTAGATAGCATTCCACAGATCAACCCATACATATCAAGACTAGCTTGTTCTTGTTCTGCCAACTCAAATTTGTTGATAGACCAAATATCATATAAAGATTGAAAGGTAATAAAAAGACGAATTATAACTTTTCATTTTAATAGTACTGGGGATTACATTCCCTGTAGCGGTTAGAAAAGCCCGTGAAAAACCAAACCAAAAAAAAAAGAAAAAAAAATCATTTTGGTTGAAAACGTTTGGTCATGGGCCGGATTGGGCAAAAAAAGCTCATTTTTTGCGGAATCCCTCACAACTACTGAGAATGAATATTTCGAGTTAGTAAAAAAATCAGATATCTCGAAATTTCCTTTTCAGCGTGGCTTCAAAATGAGACTGGACATTCTTCTAATAGTTCTTTGAAGGAGAATTCAGCTGGAGGCGACATTTTTTTTATATATAAACTCACAAGGAGTATAGCTTACTTCACTAAAACTACCATTTTCCCCTTCGACGAACTATTCACGAGTTATGGAGCTTCAAAGCGGCGGCAGATTTAAATAGCCTACCCTGTAATGCAAGTGCATTAAGACATTTTTCGACCCAAAAAAGACAAGCTCAAAACAAATATTCAAGTAACAAGTGTGATTAATCAGATGTGCTTTAAAAATAAGAGACAATCAAAGTGAGGTCCAATCACGGGCAAAAAATATTAGTTAATTTTTTCTATTTTGTCGCACTACTCCGACCAAACCTAGGCTGATCGTTGAAAGATAATTTCTTAATTTTCTAGGAACATCACAGGAATGAGAAAGCTCTCGTATTGGGAGAGACTGAAAAAGTTGGGGCTGTACAGTGTTCAGAGAAGGTACGAAAGGTATTTGATACTGTACGTCTTCAAAAGAATCCATGAGCTGTGTCCCAACCCAGGATTTAGGGTCAATTCTAGTTACCGTATAGGCTTAATGTGCGTTTTGGGAGCACCTTCAAGCCCTCAAAAATCCAGGCTAGTTCAAAGAATGAAGTCCACTTCTCTTCTTTCTGGGGCTCCTTCATTGTTTAATTTGCTTCCCTTTAATTCGTAGGAAATACGTAGGCCTTGTTGATCTGTTTGCCTCTTTCAAGTCAGACTTGGACAAATTTTTAGAGAGCATTCCAGATCAGCCCTACATTCAAGGACTAGCTCGGTCTGCCAACTCAAAGTTGTTGGTAGACCTTATACCATAAAAAATTGAATAGTAATAGATAGACAAATTATAACCTTTCATTTTAATAGCCCGTGAAATATCAAACCAAAAAGAAAAGTTTCAAACAACAGCAAAAAGAATAAAACTGGCGTAAAGGAATCAGTTTCTTATGATTGATTTTTCAAAAAAATGTGACCTAATTTATGATGCCTCGACTTTGCCTAGATTCAAAATTCCCTCGTAGTATCTAAAATTTCAAAAAGGCATGCTTGAGGCATCTTATCCCCATAACATTGACACTGTTGAAGCTCAAATTTGGAAAAGAAATTATTTTCCTGTTAGCCAAATGAACTTGGCCAAGAATGGGAGTGTAATGCAGTGCTATGCAAATAAATGATATCAATGCTCATTAATTAGTGCAACATGTTGGCAGGAAAGCTACAAACTTTCGGCCTATTAGAAACAAAAATATGTCCATTGGATTAACGAAGTTTGATCTTGATGAGGAATAAAAATGAAATATTGGTCATCTAAAATTTTAGTAAAAGTAATTGTGACGAGTAAGGCCATTACATTTTTTGGCGGGTAATGGTTGGGTAACAATTTATTTTTCTGGTCAAAGTAATTGTAACTGTAATCCGTTCCTTTCATTGAGGAACGTCGAATGTCTATCACCCTGATTAATAATCAAGAATAATTAATAATGAACTAGCCCTCTTATTGCAATCAATTGCCAGGAGAGGGGTAGTTCGTCATTTCTTTTGGCTTTATGAACTTATTTTTGAAGGGCCTACCTTGTGACTCAGTTATTCGATTGAATTGAAAACTGAAATTTACCCAATAATCGCATTAACTTAGGACCAGTCTGGCTCAAAGACAAACGCAATACTTTGACTCAATTCCTAAATGTCCACTCTGGACTCTCCATGTTGTGGTGGTTCATAGATGAGGTTGAAGTCGTGCCAGAGCATCTGGTGTCTTCAAATGAGCACCATGGGAACTAATGGAACCAAAGTTCCTGGTTTTCAACGTCCTCAAAAGGCGTTTTTTAGTAAGCTGAGATGTGGTGCACAAAATGATATTAGTAATATTATTTGTCGGTTTAGAAATTAGAGCCAGATGTGACTAAGATAATTGATTGATCGTTGACACCTTCAGATTTTCGAGGACAAAAACAAGATTTCGTCTACTTTTGTGTCTGACAGAGACACTGACAGATTTCACCGCCACCGGAAAACTCCACTTTTCTCCAATCTCGGATGGGCTAAAAGAAGTTCTCAAGTCTGAGATGAATTTAATACAAAGCAGTGGCAGCACACATCCTTCACACTTCATACATCACACATTATCCCAACTCGAAACATGGCCATCCAATTTGAAATCCAACCCTTTGAAATCTGCAATCCAACCGCTCTAATGTCCACTTACCAACGCATTCTCCAACTCCAAAATTCAGTTGCTTGTTGATCAAGCGGACACGTGAAACATTGTCAAAGATGTTAAGAGTACGTAGTGCACGTTGTTGTCCACTCGTCTTGGTCCAAAGAGCGGCTAAAGGAATCGACAAGTTCAATCAGTCCTGCGAGGCAGGTCCCTTGGGGGCGAAATCCGTGTTGGTCGTCAATTACGGTGCATGGCCAAAGTCTGCCAAGGTATGCATCTAATCCTTAAGCAGGCTTTACATCACTCGACTTGGTGTGGATGTAGATGCTGTTGATGGAACATCAAGGAGTAAGCCTTTCCCTCTCGTCAGCGAAGCTACCCCTCGCAACGTTCAATTTTCATGATGTCAAGTGGATATGATTTGATCCCTCCATCTGTGGGGGTGGATTTAGCGACGAAGAATTTCTTGGAGCCAGGGTTTTCTCATTTTAGGAAATTGCGCTGACCATTGTGCTACGTCTACTTCCCTTAGTTTGTTCTTTATTCCCAATTTTATGGTTCACTCGGTCGATCAACTTACTACTGAACACCGGCTTATAGTAGCTTAAACACCGAGTGCCTGTTCGACAGTTTGTGAGTCAGTGCACCAAATTTGGAAAAGCAAATCGGGGAGATTGGATCCAAGAAGCCAGATTGGGATAAGGATCTGTCTGATTCAGCCAGTTAGCAATGAAAGGAAGACAAACAATTTATGGCTTGTAATAAAGCCAACAGGCGGCATGGTCTTGAAATTGCCTCGATCACTCTTGATTCAAAATGGCAGACAATGTTCCGAATGGCAAACATGGTTTAGTCAACCGTGAAACTTCATGCTCCCCCCATGCCAGGCTTTTTAATTTGCGGAAGTGGGCGGGTGGGTTGGTTGCAAAAAGGGACTTTCGAGAGACGCAAAAATGGGTGATCTTGGGAGCCCATCTTAGTCAGGTAAGATCGTTCAACAACTGTGAAATGGTTCATCTGAAAACGTGGGACAAAAATCCATAGTAGAAATTCACCTTTCCTACTGTGTTTTCAGATCGCACTTGATGCAAATGGAAGTTGATGCAGGCAATGCTGGTGCTCAGGCATTTCATATGTATACGTAGATTATGCCATAAAACACTTGTAGCATGGTTCCACTAAGAAAGGGCAAAGAACACCAGAAGATCAAAAACATCCAATTTCAGAGCCAGAATCAAATTTTTATTGGAAACCTCCCCCACCAACTAACGCACTCAAATGAATGATGGAAGGCGACAGGATCCAACAGATGAATCAGGTGAGGAACTGTCGAAAGTACGCCAGAGAACAACTGGAAGCCAGATCCAGAATCATCCAGAATCCAAGTGTGAAGAAGGAGACAAAATCGATTGATCTCTTCTGATCTTCAGTGGTCTTTGAAGACGATTTGAAACTGAGTTTTTTTCAATCTCCTACGCTCATGCCTCCCCATCAAGCTCTAGACTTGTCTAAAAAAAACCACATACGTAGTCCTGTACATACTACGTACACAGAGTCTCGTGCTCGAGAGCCATACTTGGCATGCATGACGTCAGGAAGGGCTTAAAATGGCTCGACTTTGATTGAATTTGTATCCCGGATTTGAAAGGGCCCTCAGGCGAACCAAACTGGCCTTGGCTTATTTCAGCATGCTAACCGTTGGACAACAACTCGAAGCAAAATCTGTTGTTGGATGATATTAAAAGACACGCCTAATATATTTTGAAGGGAACCCGTCTCGAAGAGATTCTCGAATTGGGTTGTTGCCCACTTTTTCTTCTTTGGAACATTGGAGCACATAGAAGTGTTCCGAGGCATAGAGGGAAAAAACTGAACCCGATGAAGAATCATCAGACGAGCCGACAAGTGGTTGGAAGAAAGTGAGCGAAGCAAATCAACGCCGCTCTCTCTCTCTCTCTCCGGAACTCTTTTGACTCATAACCAAGTTCTATCAAACACGAAAATGACGAGTGCTGCTTAACTTCTGCTTACATGGGTAAGGGTGTTTAAGTCAAAATGCTAATATTAAAAGTTAATATTAAAACGTTTGTTTTAATGGTGAGCTGAAACTGGAGCCGAAAGTTCTGCATGTTGATACATTCGACGCTTTCGTTGAGCAATGCTGGATACCGCGTATTATGCTTGAATCGATTGAAATATTGGTAGGGAGACTGAATGTCCATTTCAAGTGCTTTTGCCTTGTACTAGATAGACGAGCATATCTATTACGTTGTCTATTCATTAATTATGCCGATTCAGGCACTCATATCAAACTGCATTCTGACACATCAGGCCGAGGAAAGAAAGCTTTTATGATATATAAACTTACCGTATTATGGAAGAGCAACATGAAATACTTAACCGAAGAAAGCACTTACTTAGGGTCAAACGATTTTTTGTACTTCGCTTCAAATTGTTTCATCATCTCAACATTATCATTGGACAGCCAAACTTTATTGCAAATAATGTACCTGTACATGTACCTGTACAGTGCCATAATGAATCCGAAATAATCGATAATATCAAAAGAAAAGCTTTGAAAATTGGTATTCTGACTCGTGACAAGCTGGGATCCGTGGGTGTTTGCTAAAATATTTTTAGCTTGTACAGTATGGCATATGTGACAAACCAAATTATTTGATAGGTTACCAACTAGCAGAACTGTGCGATAGATGCAACGGCAATTGCGATTTAAGGAAAATGGAGAGGACACTTACTTGGCATAGCAGTTTGCGCAATCTCCTAGAATGAGAGAGATCCCTGGTTCGAATCTCCTCCTCGACCTTCCTCCAAAGGGAACTGAACTGTTAGATACTAGCCACATCCACAAACTACGACTGGTTATTGGAATTTGGAAATGGGCGATGGGATGACTGGTTTCGTTGTCCGAGCGAGTCTCGCCCCTCTGACCCTAGCACCCCAAGCCAAAAAATGAAAATAGGTACAGATGTTTTCAAGTTTCTCAGTTGCAGCAAGGTCGTCAGAAAACGACCAAATCCGTAAAACTACTTGTTGCGAGTATTTACTTCAGAATTTGAATGAATTTGAAAATTGGATATGTTTCTAAATATTTGTTGGATGTGCATTCGAAAATTCATATTTACAGTGTGTGTTAGACAACATTTTGAGCTTTTTTTTCCAGCTCAAAAGGGATTATGCTCTTTTTGTCATTTTCCTGAAATCTAGCTCAAAAAATATTTTACCGAAATCTTTTAACCATTTCAGTTCGGTTTTAGAATTTAGCTCTAGTTTTAGCTCCTTTTTAACCCTTTTTGGGACTTTTTCCTGACTTCAAAAATTAACCAAAGAAATGATTTTTTTTCTTACGATGACAATTCTTTATTCCTTCAAAATGCTAAAGTCAAACTTATCACTTTAAGTTCTTATCACGTTATCAACTGATTTGAACTGTTGATAAACTTATCAGCAGAAGTGCGCTTCTTCTCCATTTAAACGGAAAAAAAATCTTCCTGCTGCCTCTTTTAAGGTTATTTTCTGGGCTTTAAAAACCCATAAGAGGGTCAACATATTGGCAGCCTTGAAACATAATAGGGGTTTGTACTTTCAGGTTGCTCACGATCACACGGAGACCATTTTTGGCACAAAAACACGATGACTGCATTTTCACTTCTTAACTCTAGTTCTTTTTTCGGTTTCGGTCTAACTCTTTTAGTTCCGAAATTCCCATTCCTGATTATTCATATAGCTCTTTTTGGTGAAACCCATTTGGTCATGGTCACCTTGGGGATAATGAAAACAGAACCATCAGTTATGAGTTTAACTTGCCATCCCGCTGGCAGCTCCACTACCTTTCCCATGAAAATTTCCTCTTTCTATGCTTGAGGATGGATAACTGCAAGAGGTTTAGTCTTAAGTATTGTTTTTTGAGGAATAACGGACTTTTCTTTTTGGAAATAAAGGGAGATAAGTTTATTGGCATGAAAAAGTTCATAATGTGTTACAAACCTTAAAACAGAGAAAACGTGGTAAAGTGGTATCGCAATTGGGATCAAAACTACTTTGGTTGGAAATGGTAGTGGTTTTGAATAATGAAGGTTTCAGGTTGGAGGCTTGAAGTATTTCCGGGGATTTTTTTTTCATTTTCAAGGGAAAAGAAGGTTATGCTGATACATTATTTTGAAACATGGAGGATAGATTGGGAAATGGCAGATTTGATTATTGTTAATAGTAGAAGAAGTAATAATCATATCTTAATTAAAAATCAATGATGACATAGAGGAGGTTCAGATGACACTTACTAAACATGGAATGGTAACAGTATTTGATTCTTACACGAAATATTTTTCAAGAGAAATCATGTCAAAACAGTTCATCTTATTATTCTTGATGTGTGATGTTTTCTTTGCATTGAAGTCGATAATGTCAGATATATATTTGTGTGATGCCTTTGAAATTGTTTTACATACTAGAATAAGACTTATACCTAGAGTTAGGAGTTTCAGCAATAGCAATATATGTAATAGTAGTAGTTGTTGTTGCAGTAGTAATCATAATAATATTAGAGTAGGAGTGATGATCGGTAAATATGTGAATCATATGCAAATCCGCAACGACAAAGTTTTCAATATTTCAATCTTCAGAGCAGAAGTGCTTCGAGGAGTTGGAACTCAAACAGTTGCAAATGATAAACACTTTTCCCAGAACTTTCGAAATGGAATCCCATCATCAGGTTTTGAATGATGTTGCTGAGCAGGAACACGCTTTGATGGTGGGACAAGGGACCTGAAAGTAAAGTGGCAAACTGAAAACGGATGATTCCATACCAAAAACGGTTCACATTAGGTTTGAGGTTTTTTTCGGATCATCTGAAATTTGCTTGGACTTAAACAATGGCATAGGAAACGCTTTTTATCTCACAAGATTAATCTAAGCGAAACAAGGTATAGAGTTGCATGTGCCTTTTGTAAAATCTAAATAAAAACCTGAAAGGTTGTTTTAGAAGCTGCAATTGATTTCGCTTGAATATTTCTCAATTCACTTGGTGTCCTTAAATAATTAAGGTCCTTACTTTCTATTTTAGACCAAATCCCTCAGTACTCATTGGCCTTGTGTCGACTCTTTTCACGTGCCAAAATTCGTACTCTCCTAAAATAAATCGCCATTCTTGTATTTTTTTCTCAGTGACCTTGTTAGCACATTTATCACCAGGATGGATAAATAGTCCCAAATAACAAAACCCGTTATTGACATAAATTCGAATTCGAACGCATCCCAGGAACGGAGAAGATGCGATTACTCCGATCTGATATTGATGAAGAGTTAGTTTAATAATCATTTGGTGCATTTCCCCAATCAATATACAATACATTTTTGTCCTCGTAGAATAAGACGATAACGAGCCCACATTGATTCGTTGCCTACCCGAATCTGATGATTGGTCTCGAGGAAAATAAGAGGCGAGCCTTGGCACGTCAAAGGTTTCGCATAGAATGTTCCTTGGTCCCAAGGTGTCGTCAACAAGGGTCTTGGCCATTTTTCAATACGCCAGCTAAATATTGGAGAGCCAAGCCAGCCATGGGCTTTTTCAGAGCAAGACGCTTGAAATCGGATTCTTGAAATAGACCTTCAGAAACTAGTTATTGCTTGGCTTCATCTTAGAAAACTGACTCCCAGGAGAATCAATGTTGATATCCAATTGAAAACAATCGTCATTGTGTTCCATGCTTTTGTTATCAGCATGTTGTGTGTCAATATCGCACGGATAGTTTCATTCTTTTTAACGTTGAATAAGTCAACTTATGTCACGCTTGTATGCTCAGAAATGGTCTAACCACAACGTCAAAAGCATTCAGGAAAGGTACTTTGTTCAATAACCATGAAGACAACAACATAATAGAACTCATTTCTCCGCTGTAGCCTGTCAGTCATGTCGAATTTATTCATAGTAGCAGCTTCCATCCAAGCTCTGCACTCATGTCGAACTTCTATAAAGACGAGACGTGGAATCATTCGACTCACAACCTTACACTGCTAAGTTGTCACAAAAAGCAACGGTTGGACTGACATGTTTCCAGAACTACTCTCAAGGGAGTTGCATTGAAAAGCTCTCATAATGAATTACATTTGTTTAAAGGAAAACCGTCTCAATTCCACAGCTCTCTTTTCAATGTCCTTAAGTAAAGCCGATGGCTCGAAATGGTCATGGTTCTAAGACGGATTTAGGCACGTCAAAAGTGCTCAGAATATCAAAAAGACCATGGACCTGGAGAAGGTGGATCGTATTAGCGCAGCCAAGCAAGCTGGAAATTTGCAAACTATTTCAGGAATGCCCCCATTTGCAACCTGTACGCATAGCCAGTTAGGAAATGGCCGCCTTTGAAAGAAGAAATTGCTGCGATTCTTTTCTGTAACGTGAACTTTAACGGTCAAGGTCTCGAGGAGGCGATGAATGGCCAGGATCAAATGTCATTTTAAGGCCAAAGTTGTCAACGAGAAAATGGCACGTACGCTGGTTGGTGGGTGGGTAAATGGTCTTACCTGAGGACAATGATGGGTACAACATACGGTACATGCAGGAAATCATATGGCAGATGGTATCTCCAAGGTTTGCTAGTCGTCATCTCACCCTCTCGACCTCTAATTGGACGCCTTGCCACCAATCTAAAGGTAGAAAGGGTCTCGTGGTTGATTCCATCAAGAGTCTGGGAACCATGGCGTTCAATCCAACCGAAGGATCCACAACGATGTCGTGATTGGCGCCAACAGACCTCATTCTTTTCAATCCGAGATCTTTGCTTCTCTTGATGCTTCCTGCTTGCCTGGTCTATTGGAGCAACATGATCCTTTCATCCCCCTGGTCCCTGGAGATTGACGGACTCTTCCCCCGAAACACTGGGTCTTACGTCCTTTGATTCGTTTGATCCATGGTCTCACAAATGTCTTGATCCCATGGTCTAAATTAATTGCTACCGCAAACGGAATGATTCCAGGAAACAATCGTGACCAAACCCTTCCCACGTCAATAACCAATGCTTATTGTGTTAAAGGTAATTGGATCGTGGCAACGAAGCCAACTTGACGAGAGCTGGCCAAGCGTTGATAAATGCCACAAACCCTTGCTAGCTCTCCCCTAAACGAAGACGAAAATTTACGCCAGGATCAAGAAAATTTGTGAGACCTTCAACGCTTCCGCACCTTTCTTCATCAACCTGGAGCTACTTGAAAAACGCACACTTAACACAGATGATGCACAAGAAGGGTTTCAAATGGAGATGCATTCGAGTTGGGAGACACCCGAGTGGCACAAGTCCCTCATAACCCGGTGATCCCAGGCCTTCGGCAGCACATTCAGGAGCCCTGGTCCCCGGGCTCCTGCTCAAGTCAGGTCCAAGGACCGACTGACTTCATGCGGCGGTTTGGAAAGTTAGAGCGAACTCAGGGTGACGGTGTTCCTCATTCAACAGGGCCATTGGATCAAAGAGGCTGGAAAAGCCCGCCCTTGCCAATCCCTTCAACAGATAAGTCACATGCTTGAATACTAAGACTCAATGGGAACCATTGTCATTTGATCTTACTACTACCTCTAACCAGATTTTCAAAAAAGATCATCAGCAAAGTGTGGAACATCACAAATCAATGGGAATGCGAGGTAACATGGTCCGAATCTGGCCACCCTAACGCAATGTAAGCGCCAAAATGTGCCTTTGCCCTTGCCGATCTTCGTATGAGCTTGAGTGAGACGAGTGTTCCAAGTGTTCCAAATTTTGAAGGCGGAAGAGAGGAGCATTCGTACTGACGCACTATGCGAAGAGATCAACGAAGAGAACACCTTTTCTCAATCCATTGAGGGTTAGCTGCTTTGATGAGTGTACATGTTTGAATTCGAGCTTGTGCATAGAATGAGATGTGAATAGAAGAGAGGAGGACAACAACAACCACTTCGAAACCCTCCAACTCCAACAACAAGAATCGAAGCATAAGAATTAGCGTTATAGGAGCACTACCATTCAAACACTTCGTTTCAGGCACTGATTTTGTAAATTCCAAGGGCCGATGGTGGTATGGGCCTCAATCGGAATTCAATTATCTCTGAAGTCATCTGCACCAAACTCAACCGAGCTTGAAATGGCCGAAGGGACCTGCTGGTTGATGAATCTTGCATGATATATTGAAAGCCTAATCTCAAGGCTTCAAATGTCAGTTTAGCATCATGTAGGCTATTGATGTTAGTGTATAATGGAACACGCTTGTCTCCCACGGTTCATTCCCGAATTAGGGGTGATCCTTTGGCACACAAGCTAGATAGTTGGAAAACAGTGTGGGAAGAAGCACATCAGCCTGAAATTTCAGGCTGTTTCACATACGTAACAGATAAGGAAGTATGGCTCACCCGATATCCTTCAAGCCCAACACTTGGGCTGTTGTTGAGAGGATATTTTGAGCAAACCACTCGAACTGCATCAAGGACTACAATCATCACCTATTATAACTGTTTGCGTAATCAGATAACCAACAGACATGCTTGAATCAACAGGCCCCCAAACCGCTCATCAAAAACCGAACAATTTAAAGTTCCGCTTCATTTGTTTGTTGCTTAAAATGAGAATTTTGTTCCTTAACCAATAATTTTCAAAACCTACTTGCTGATGAGCCTATTGGTACTGTTTGAAAGACCATCATTTCAGGATCATTTTCTCATAAGTTATAAACTTTTAAACTTCACGAGTTTTAATCCTAAAACTACCTAAAACCGAGGATCTTGGATGAAATGAGAGGGTTTCTAAAATGTTTTGGCAAAACTTAGACGACCTATTTTCCTAATGAATATTTTACATATTATTTTTCCCGAAAAAATACCTTACCGCGGAGGTTCTCCTCCTTGAAACATTCAAAGCGATGTCGCGAAATATCCCCTTCATATCCGACAAATTAGTGCCCGTACATAGAGAACTGGGAATGCAAACGCCACAGGAAGGAGCTACTGTCCTTACTCGACCTCCTCACCCAACGAAAACGTCCAGCAGCGCGTTTTAGTCAAAAGCAATTTTGATTTGGAACTCTATGCCAGAGGAGGCTAGGAGAGAACCAGACCCAATAATGTCCAAGAAAAATTACCTTGTTTTTGCAATGTTTCCATTTTTAGTGAGGTTCTATATTTTGATGTATCTTCTTAAGAAATCATGTTTTGGTTGGTATTGATGACTAACTGAACGTATGCGCACACAATTGGTTTTGATTATCACACAATGTTGGTGTTGATTTTACAAACCATTTATGAATTTAGGATGATTCAAAATATGAACCTCGCCTAGAAAATCTATCTCTGAGTCTACTTTGAAATTAATTTTTTTGTTGACTTCAAGACATGATTCAATCCCAAATGAACGCAGTCCGGGAAAAATAATATTGGAACAGTTTTTGCCATGAAACCCACCAAGCTATATAACTAAACAAACAAATCCCGATTTTTTTCTCAAATTTTTGTAACTTATTTTTACGTTTTCGGACCTTCTTTTGGCTGATTTGTGCAGCCTAAAATATACTATTTTTGGCGAAAATCATCAACTATTTTTCCAACCTCTAATGATGCCAATTGGTAAGTATCATTATCTTCTAAGACACACTAAATATTCTTTATTTTATTTTCAGTAAATTCTGTGGACTTCTCTACAGCTACTGGGCATAGAAACCCTAGCAGTTAAAAATAAAAATAAAAACCTATTTAGCTTTATAAAAACCTTTATTTAAAATAATTTTGAACCCTCAATTCTTTTTTAACTTCCTTAGTGCTGCTGGGATTGGAATCCCAGCAGTTCAAGACGAGAAATTTATTCATTCTAGTTAACTATTATGAGTATAAATTATTAGATCGACCAACGAATTAGAATTGGCTGATCTGGCTAACCCTTGAATATAAAGTTGATCGGGAATTTTAGTCAAAAACTTGTCCAAGTCTGACTTAAATCTTGCTACTGGATCAACCCCTACATAAGCCCTACAAATATTTGAGGGCAGCAAATTGAACAATGAAGGACCCCGAGAAAGAAGAGAGTTGGACTTCATTGTTTTAACTAGCCTGGATTCTCGAGAGCTTGAAGGTGCTTGCTCTCAAAACGCTCATTAAGCCTCTACGGTCACCACAATTGACCCTAAATCCTGGGTTGGGACAAAGCTCATGAATGCTTTTGAAAACGTCCAGTATCAGATGCTTTTCGTACCTTCTACGAATACTGTACAATCCCAACCTTTCTAATCTCTCTCATACCCTCAATGATCCTAGTAAAAAATTTTGGACCTGCTCGAACTTTTGCAAACCTGCTGAACTAATTGGGGCCTAAATGGGCGAGGCATATTCAAGATGTGGCTGGACAATCGACATGTACAGAGTTAGCATCGTGATATCATCTCTGGACTTAAACGTGCGATATATCCAACCACATGTTTGAAAAGCTTTACTAACTTTCAACTGGATTTGCTCATCGAACTTTTCATTATCTTGAAGGGCTTCGGCCTAAATCCTTCATGGATGAGGCCTGCTCAATATATTTACCTCCATTATCTACAAGTAGAGTATTCAAAGGATTTGACCCGAAAGTCATTGAGCGGAATTTCATTCCATTCAGTGCCATGTTACTCGCAGCAACCCAAGAGTAGATTTGGTCTTGGACCTCTACCACACAACCGGAATTCTGACCATTCCTACCAACTACCAATTTTGTATCATCAGCATAGGAAGAGATACTGACATTACTACTACCAAGCTTCTGAAGCGGAGCAATGAAGATGATGAAAAGGAGAGGACCCAAAATGGAGCCCTGAGGAACACCCGACTTGACATCATGAATGTCACTACGGGATCTCTCAACCTTAACCAATTGTTTCCTACCATAAATGAAACTTCTTAACCAATTGAGAACCTTGCCTTGGATCCCAATCTCATAGAGCCTGTTACTAAAAGACCATGATCTACCTTGTCAAAGGCCTTGACAAAGTCGAGATAAACTACATCAACTGATTCATGGCTCTAGATGCATGGCATATCCAAACCAAACGCACATTAGTAAATGTTTTTATCTTAAGAGTTAGAAGACTGAAGTTGCTCTTCAGGCATCACTAATTGCAATCACGGCAACAACAGATTCAAATCATGTATTTTTCAGTCGAAAATCTAAAAAGTTGCTTTTGAAGTGGTGTTGATACCGTTTAAAGTTCGTTTAAGTGTGCTTGAAGGTTTACTATTGCCATATATAGCTCTTAGAGATACATATTTATATTAAAATGTGTTTGATCTGGATCTTGGACCCATATAAATGCATTGTTTTGGAGCGGGAATGAAGGTTCAAAATTGCACCGCAATGGTGCGCTGAACAATACTACTTCCGTACTCCATGGCTGAACTCATTGTCGTGCTCTTCTAGTACAGGGCACTAGTTCTAACTAAAGATGCTTAATAAAGATATTTAGCATCCTTACTCCTTACCAGCTTGGATTCATGAGGGCTTGAAGGTGCTCTCAAAACGCTGCCGTCGTTGCATTTGACCCTAAAACTTGGCTTGGGACAAAGCACATAAAGGCCTATGAAAGTGTACTGTATCAGTGCGGGGACAATATTTCCTTGAGAGGGAAAATGTTTTTCTCCTTAAGCGTCAATAGCTTTTGTCAATATTTGCTATGATATCCTTTGGCATTTAGCAAAGATGGCAACTGTCGCCTACATTTGGCAACAAAGTTCATGCAAACACTTGTAGCCATTTCATGTCACTCATCCATAACAACTTGCTCCAATTGGGCCAGATTTGGAGACCGACCTCCCCTTCCCGATTCGCACCTTCGATTCTTGTCACGTATTTTTAAAGCAACTCAAGTCTGGATTCACGGCAGGCCATTCCAAAACTTAGACATCTTTGTCTTTGAACCATTACTTGACCATACTTCTGCTACACTTTGGATCATTGTCATGCTGGAGCCACAAACTCTTCATCATTCCAATCTTTTGAACAGACCATCCCAAGTTTTGCTCTGGTATTCAAAGGCAGGCGTCCCTTTTTATGATTCCTTTGATCGGAACTAGATTGAACACACTTTTGGTATGAAGGCTCCCCAAAACGTTATTGAAGATAGAACGCTTTCTGCCAAATAAACTTGCTCAGGACGACGATACACACTGTCTAAACGTGATTATTGCTATAGATCCCTATCAATGACTCTGGGGATCACAGATAGGTTGGTAGTGAGATTTGCGATATTCATGTCATACTTATGACCCTTGACAAAGTCCATTGTGGCCGTAACAGGTTTGGGCTGGACAAACTAGTTGGTTCTCTTTGGCCTTCGTGCTCGGAGTCCGATTGCTCTGATTGCTCTTGATACAATTTGCTTGAAAACGGTGATCCCCAACGATGGCCTGTTTATTTGGAGCTTCCTCAACAATCATTCGAGAGTTTTGCCCCACTGGACATACAAAGGCTCTTGCAATACGATGAAGGAGACTTCGGGACTGACCCGAGCAAGGAGCTTCTTCCACATTGTGACGATGATTGAAGAAGCTAAGAAGCACCCTTCGGATGGTTGTTATTATCAGGTTCGATGGTCAAGAGATTCTTCTGTAGCCCTGGTGTGCTAGTGTGTTCAATGTTGCATTTTCCCCAGACCCTGGCGTTTCACCTGATCCCTTTTTAGTTGCTTCTAGCCAGCTCTTCATTTTCTTTTGTTCCAATTATTGTTCATTTTTAGGGTAACTGGTCGTAAAATTTCTCTATTTTCAAAATCCCCTCGAACAAGTCTAACAATTTGACGTACTTACTTTACTAACTTTACCCACTAATTGATCTCGAAAATATTTACATACATTTCTTTTTCTACCCAGATACATGGGGATTCTTTACATTTCAATGTCTCGGCATGAATCCCATAGTACATAAACGTTTTAGGAGAATGTTTTCCTTTCCCTAGAAAGTAACTTCATCAATAAAGAATACATAGTGCTTTTCAAAGAACATGCGAAGTAGTGCCGGGTTGAGTCAGGACTCGAGTCTGAGTGCACTCGTGTCTTTTACTCGATTTTGGAGAAATTGGCCGGGCTCGAGTCCGGACTTGTAAAAAAAATACATTATATTTTCTTAGAATTTCGTAAGGAGAGTCTTATTGTTAGATCGGGCTCAAATAAAAGACTAGAGTTCGGACTCGGCGAGCCAGGCAAAAAGTCACAAAAATCAAAGGACTCGCACGAGTCCGATTTTTGCCGGACTCGCCCCAGCACTAATACCCAGAGGTGTACATAGAGGTCGATGGATGATCAATGCCATATGGTGCCATGTTTAGAATCAGTCAACTCGCTTCACGGGTATAGTGCGCCAAAATTTGTCGAATGTCGAATGCAGGTGAAGAAGGTGCAACCAAGCCCTCTAGTGCAACCTATCGACAAATGTTTTTACAAAATGACAAACAAGCAAATAACTGAAATAAGTTGTGTAATGAAGTAAAAACTCTTGACGATCTATTTTGATTTGAGGGTGTTGTAACTTATATAAGGGCTGAAGTTGAGAAACATTATACAACAACTTTAAAGAGTCATCATTAGGCCTCGGATAAAAAGTGAATGAAATGGGCAAAAAAATGTGCTGGAAAGGTGACGGGGAAAAAGCAAAATTTCAAAAGAGTGCCAAAAATGTCATCACAAAATTGCAGAAAAGGAAAATTGTTGAAAACTCAGGACGAATTGTAGTGTTTGCCTAAAACCATCTGTAACAGCGGAATAGAACACTTCTTCCGTGGGGGTTTTCCTCCAAAATTTTTCTAGAATATAGGAAAATGTTACATTGAGTTTTTTTTGCAAAAAATGCAATCAGAATTCTGTTTTGTCTCGGATGTGTCAAATTTGTCAGTAAAAGCAAGGCAGTAGTATTGAGATTAATGGATTTTCTTTATTTTGAACAAATACCATTGCATGAGCCTGCCCTGCCTAGCAGACTTGCTACAGGCCTATGCGTTTAAAATACAACTCTTGTTTAGATCTCCTGCTATTTTTCTCGCAGTTTTTTTGAAAAACAAACCCATTTCATCTTACAAGAACAGTGTTTTGAGAAGATGGAAAATTTTCTGAAGCTGCACGCCCCAGACTTTTTTACAAACCTTCTAGGCCACCCCACTGCCTAGCCTGTTCAGTCTTCGAGTTTGCAATATGTGGGTGTTTGAAGGGTCAGTTGTCTGGTGTCCATTTGAGGACAGAAGACCACCTCAAGGCCGCCACAAAGGAGGCTTGAGCCAACCTCGAGCCGAGCTTCTTCAAGAGCAGGCACTCCAAGTTCCACTCCAGGTGGACTGGAGTTCATGGTCACTGCTGTTGGGGGCAACATCAAGTAACATGGGTTGCTCTTTAGTCTAGTTTTACGATTGTATTCAATTCCATACCCATGTGCTTCAATTTTATTTGCATCATACACATTCAAAGCTAAAAAAAAATGCTCCATTTTTACAGCCACACAAGCCTGTATCGCTGTCTGCATTTCTTACAATGAATTTATATGTAGCATGTTTTATCAAAAAACCCAATTTTTATTGAGGAAAGTTTTTGCTCTTTGGTCTGATAGGCATTATTTAATGTCTTGAAAGGTTTGACTATTCAAGTAGTTTCCATAATCAAATATCTTCAACATGATAAATTTTTGTTTGATTGTTTGAAGAGAAAATGTCCAATACATTTTCCCTAACATATATCAGGATTTTGCATCTTGGATTGGTTCTTGTAATCGTAGTAATATATAAAGTAATAAATCGTTTCATTATATCGGTGTTTTTATCAGGGTTGCTCTACAACCGAAGTTCGTACGATGGGATTTCACTGTATCCTTCTTTAAATCTGCGTAAAGGTTAAACTGAACTGGACCAGCAAAGCTGTTATTCCAAGCCAGTAAAGGCACAAGGTACTTTTGTAAAAGAATACACTTTTATCCAAATAAGAAGTATAAAATCAGTAAATACTTTTCAAAACATGCCGAGGCAAGAATGAATTGCATGAAATCTAACTTTGACTTAGCATTTTAATCTGGCGATTTAAGCTGAGGATCCCATTCCTAGCAGCGGTAAGGAAGTTCGCATAAAAAAGGGAAAAACGATGGATCTTTTCCTTTCCGAATCAAAACGGAAGAAAAATTCACGCTCAAGCCCTGGATAATCCCGGTTAGCTCGAACAAGAAAGTTCTACTCTCTTCTTTCTCGGGCTCCTTTATTGTTTAACTCACTTCCATCTGATACTCATAGATGTCGTTGATCCGGTAACATCTTTCGTGTCAGATTTGGACAATTTTTTGAAAAGCATACAGCATCAACCCTACATTAAAGGAATAACCCGGTTTGCCAACTCAAATTCGCTCTTAGATCAGATATTGTATAAAGTTTAAGTGGAACAAATGAGACAAATTATCATCTTTCGTTTCACAGTGCCGAGGATTACATTCCCTGAAAAGCCATTCTTGACGCGAAGAGCGCGAAGACATGGAACGATAAGATTACTGGGAACAGTGACACCTTCCACAAGTTCCAAGTCGACATGTCCAAGGCAATGAATTCATCGATCGCCCCATCAAGTAGCGGCAATGGAAGTGGCGTTTCAATCAATGGTTTTCAAGGAACTGATGAATGACACTTGGAAACCAGATGTTCATTCTCTTCAGAATTCTCCATTCGAAATGAGGAGCCGAATGGAGAAGTTGGGTGTTTACGCAAGATCCAAGTCTTCTGACCAATCCCATCCACATCAGTAGATAGCTTAGGCGCAACGGCAAATCCTCGCACTATATTTATAATAATCATGACACAAAAGGTCGTTGACAGGTTTTATCCATTGGAAGCTGAAAAATGATTGTATTAGTAGTGTTCCGTTTGTAAGAGGTGTGTGGAATACCAAGAATCTGAAGGCAGATGAAATATGCTGAGACACCTTTCGACATGTTTTTCTATTACTATTAATCCTCGTTAGGGTGGTCTCAGGAAACGCACGAACCCCAAGCCCAAGCCCGAGAGAGTAAGGTGAAAGAGAGAGAGAGAGAGCATTATTGCCTGGCCTAGTTCTTGTTTATTTCCCTCGAGATGAAGTAATGAAATTACATCCAACTCGACATACCTTACACTACAATGCTACCAAAGTGATTCGCTAAGACCAATTGATATCGCTTGATTTGAGAGAAGAAAAACAAGCACCCGAGTTTCATTTAGTTTGTATCACTTCCATTGGTAATCTGGTGCGCAATAAATACTTAAATTATAGATCAAAGCAAACAGTAGGCTCATCATGACGTGTCCATGACATGTTCGGATGGTTCATCTCGTCGTTGTTGTTCTCGTTTCTCCTTGGACAAGTCTCGAACTAGCACGCGAGGGTCCAAAGGAATCAGTTCCGACATTTTCTTGGCACTCAATGTGATTTCCATTCCACTAATGGACATTCGGGTCGAGATCTCGTTCAAGTTCAAAGGCTGGATGTTCAAGCCATAAATTGAAAATGGGGCCAGGTTGCGAGCTCCTCCGGTGGATTTACGAGCTACACTTCGCTTGCCTTGTCGACTCGTGCTCTTTTTGGCCACATTTTGTCGTTTGTGGGTGGAGTTGTCGGTCGGTGGTTTCGAATGCGAACTGATATCGGCCTCTTCCAAAGCAATCAGTTCGGCTTCAAAGAGCCCTCGAAGAGCCTCGAATTCGGCATCAGCCTCGGGATCCTTCACCAGATCCGGGATCTTGTCCCCATGCATCATGGCTGTGTGCTGATGAAAATCCGACAAGTTGCTATGGGTCTTGCCGCACTGTCCACACTTGTATGTTTGAGTGTGCTTCTTCAAGTGATTGTTGATGGCTGAGAGGGTCTTGGCTTCGAATTTGCAATCCTCTCTGGGACAGAACATGGTGGTGCCAATGAACCGGCTCAAGTCGACTTTTTCGATGGATGTCCTAGCACCAGTTTTGGACACATACTTGCTCGCACTCACACTCGACTCGAGGGGATGGTCTTCATGGAAATGGGCTTTCTGTTTGGACCGCTCAAAACCCGGTGTGAGATGGCCACACAACTGGCACTCCAAATAGCCTTTGACACCTTTGCCTGCGAAACTGCGCACCTTTAGGCTGTCATTGGGATGCTGGGCATTGAAATGATCCCTGATCTCGTAGATGGGACCGATCACGTCGTCACAGAAAAAGCACTTGTAGTCGGATGTGGAGCCCACTTTGGCCGTGAGCATGTCCACCACTTGGTCCCGCGATAGTACTTTGAAATCACTTGGATTGCCACCCTTGTCTGAATGCTCCGAACGTACATGACGCTCCAACTTTTCTTGGATCTGAGAATATTTGGGGCAGAATGCACACTTGAAAGTGGGCGTTCGTTCAAAGGGAGATATCTCCATGATCCGCTCCTTGGTTTTCTTGTCCAAAACTTGAGATCCCACTCCCACGTCAAGGGAAACCAAAGCCTGAGGTGGTGGGGATAGTGCTGAGAGGAGTGGAGGAGGAGGAGGAGGAGGAAGAGGGGCTGCCTCTGCGACTGTCATCTTATCAAGTGTCGAATTGGTCGTCAAAACATCTGCTGTTCCTTGAGGTCGTTGAGGCTCTGCAGAAATGGGCGGTTCAGATGTAGCGGAACTCTTTCCTATGTCTTGAGCCGTAGTTGAGGATGTTCCTTCGCAGTGATCTGGAGGCTCTTTTCTTTTCCGCCCTCTTTTGAGCGGCCCAATCACACCTGCCGCTTTAGTCGAACCCTTTGGCCGGCCTTTCTTCTTCTTGGGTGGCTGCTGCCCCACACCCAGTCTCTCCTCGACAATAGCTTTTCGTTCCAGCAAGGTCGGGATGTTCCAATGAGTGTTCCAATACTCGTGACTGAATACTTTCGTCTCGTTGGTGCGTTCCTCAAAATCAGGATTGCTCTGAGCCTCTGGGTGTTGAATCTTGTAGTGAGTGTGAATGGAATTGAGAATGTTGGCTGAGAATTGACAACGAGAGCACAAAAACTTTCCAGTTCGCAGGTGAAGGAGCTTGATGTGCATCTTGAGACTTTTGATGGTCTTCTTCTGAATGCCACATTCTTTGCAATCCATGGGAAAATTATCAGCCTCGTCCATGACTTTCGAATCAATGTCAGCCGGATTTTCACCTGATTGACTTGATTGCGAATGACTGGCCTTGAAAAAGGCTTTGCTCTTGTCGCCTTTGAACGGGTTGGTAGTGGTTGGCTCCTCGTCGTAAAGAATTCCCCGAATGTGCTTGAGACCCGACATGTTTCGACTCCACAATGGATCTCGTTTCTCATCTAAGCTGGAATCAGAGTTGGATGGATCGATGTAGAACATTCGGAGCGGTGTCACACTTTTGGCGTGCTGAGGGTGAGCATCCAATATGTGCTTCTCCACTTCGACTCTCGAGTCTGAGGTGATTTGGCACATGGAGCACTTGTATTGGTGGGCCATGTCGTGGATACTTTGGCAATGGTCTCGGATCTTAGCCAACTCACTTTCACTCACATCGCACAAACTGCACTTGTATGGACGGTATTCAAACGGCTCGGCCGGTTTCTTTTCCACCGGTTTCTTCTCAACAGGCAGGGGTACGGGCACGATTTGTTCCTTTTCTTTTCGAATGTCTCGAACGTACTGCTTCCTATTTGGATGCTCATCGGCCACGTGCTTCTCGGCGGTTCTCTTTTGCCAATGAAAGTAGTGACAATGACCGCATCGGAATAGAAGATCGCCGTGACACCGAAGATGGAACTCCAAATCGTCCAAAGGAACCGGGGCCAAGTTATTGGGACAATGAGGACACTGATACTCTGACAGTTCGGGATGGAGCGCCATGATATGATTGAGAAGCATGAAATCGTCGATGGTGCTGTAATTGCACTCCACATCCGAGCAAGTGAATCGTGCCGTCTCCGGCACAAGCATCGGCAACACGGCCATTTCTTCTTCGGGCAAGGGAGCCTTGGCCTTCTCCTCCTCGGAAATGTCAATGAGCGGAGTCATTTTCGAGAACGAATGGTTTTCCTCGTTGGAAGGCGGATTGATGGGCGTGATGGTGGGCGGTTCGCGAGCGCGCTTCAAATGAAGCTTGAGATGCTTCTCTAGATTCTTGCGCACTTTGGTGGAGAAATCACAATCCCCACATCTCAATAAGACGCGAGACATGGAACACCTTTGAGAGAGTTTTGACAACTCACTCGGACTGAACGTATCTTGCTGCGAGCCTACTTTGGAGAGGGCGTGCTTAGGCGTGACTAGGAAGAGATCTCGTTCGGGGTGGTTCTTGCCGGGGATGAGGGGCACAACCTTCAGACTGGTCACTTTGTGGGCGGTTCGGCCGTGATTTCTGGCCACCATTGGAATGGAACATCGGAAGGAGCAAAGACTGCAAGAATAGCGCTTCTTACCATGCGTTTTCAGATGCTCCAGCAGAGTTGGAACATGCTTGAAGCTCATATCGCAGTGAGGACAACTCAGAGACGATTGCGACATGAGACAAGTGACGAGATGATCCTTTAATTGAACCACTTGCTCGCCTGCGTAATCACAGTTTTTACCTCCGCATTGGAATAAATCTGTGCCTTCAAGGCCATCTACGGTTTCCATGCTCACTGACTTGAAACCCTCCTTGGCCACTTGAGTCTCTTTGTGCTCGGGCAGGTCATCACATGAATCAAGTCCCTCGTTATCATACTCGCACACATCATACTCATCACTCGAAACGGCCGAGGTTTTTTCAATTTCCAACAGCCTTCTCGCATGAAGATCAAAGTACCTGAACAGCACCTTCAACGGCTGATCCCAATGGGTCTGTATGGAATGGAACACAAACTCTTGGATATTCGAGCAACACCGACTGCAATGTGGACACACAAAATCTGACTGTTTGCCCATGGGATCATGGACTTCTAAATGGGTGTAGAAGTCGAGTTCACTTTCACAGAGTTTCCCACACTTATTGCACGTGAAAAGAGGCAGTGCCGCCTCATCATCATCGTCCTCTTGTTCACCCCCCAAAATGCCTCGACACTCGAAATAGCCGTGGTTGGAATCCGGGTGAAGGTTCTGTTGATGCACCATCAAACTCAATTTGGATCCACAACGATAGTAGCAATAGGGACATTGGAATTTGGCCGATCCATGGGCGCGCACGATATGACCCACTAGCATTTCGGAGGTGAAGAATTGATCCAAGCATAAAACACATTCCAAACATTGATCGCCATCAATCTGCTCAGGCTTGCACGCGTGAATGTGATCCAGATGGTAAAGGAACTCGGCGGCGTCATCACTACTGAAAGCACAATGGGACGCGGCACACTTGAAGAGGTCACTGATACATTCCGGCCCTAATTGGGCTAATTTGGCGTCCTTCAACTTGTCGGGGCTATGCCTTTCTGCTTCTAATTTAGCACTAAACGAGGCCACAAACGTGGAATCATCGGCCGGTAACGAGGTGTGATGTGGATCTGGAGCCAGCAATGAGCTCTCTTCCGCCTTAAATACGATCTCATCCACTTGCCAACCCTTGACTAATGTCAGTAAGTCCACTTTTTGAACGGGATTTCCGCTCAAATCCTCCCGCTCATCTGGAATACTCTTAACGTTGGTTTTGAGTTGATCAATGAGAGATGATATGTGATTGGTGTAAGTGTTTGGGGATCGAGTCACTATCATGGGTCCAAGATCGACGATATCAGTCGACACTTTTTCGACTTCTGGAGTGGCCTTTGTCATCGCATTTGGCTTTGGATCTTCTTTCGGGGCGTCATTGGTCTCATCGTTCAGTTTACTCAAAAGTCCTTCAAGGGCCCCAATTCGAGTTTTGACACTGCTTCGAACATTGGAGACGTTTTCAAAGTCTTTTCTAATGAACTCCCGCCGTTTAAAAACGATCTCTTCCGTGCCAGTAAAAACACTCAAATCCGGATCCTTGGGCTCTTTTTTAACCACCACGGTGGAAGCAGGAGGAGGAGGAGGAGGAGGAGGAGGTTCTGGTGATGAAAAAGGTCTCTTTCGGGACCCAGTCTTGACATTAAGTGAGCCAGGAAACCAGGTCTTACTTTTAGGAGCCGACCCATCAACTTTGAGCCCGGTTTGACTTCTTGTTGTTCGCACTTCCAGGTCAGTTTCAGCATTGATGTCAACTTCCTTTCCTTTCGATTCTATCTTTGCAATTGGATCTAGTTTCAATTTCTTGGGCGGCCTTCCCCTTCTTTTCAAAGGGGGTGGAGGAGAGGAGAGAGCATCAAGACTTGGAGGTGTAGCCCCTTCACTTGGGGGTTCATCCTTCCCGACACTAGTATCACCTTCATCAATCACCAGTTGGTCTTCGTCGTCGTCGTCGTCGTCATCATCATCGTCGTCAACATTATCTTCGTTGTCCGTCGAGTCTTTATTAGAACCATCAACGACCTCGGATGTGACGCTTGAACTCGAGATGTTTTGATCTTTCACAGCAGGTTCCACGGGTTCCAACAATCGCCTGGATCGTCGAACACTTTGCTTTGTTGAGCTCTTTTGCGGTTTACCACTCGATGGATGCACTACCGACTGCTTTGAAGAGCTTTCCTCGGGGACTAGAGCTTTCTTCAGTGTCGGCTTCGACTCTGGAGTGGGCTCATCTGAATCAGAATCGTCTGCCAAGAGATATTTCAATTGTTTCAGACTTAGTTTCCCGGCACTTTCTAGATCATTCGCCCTTTGAAGTAACTTCTTGGCCTCCTCTGGCTCTAGAGCTGCGACGATATTCTTGAGCATTTGCTGAGTCCGATCTTTGGACCCAAGGCAGGCCTCCGTGTGGGTGGCTTTCGGTTTCTGACTGGACGGCGAAGACGGATCTTCACTCTCACTTTGACTGTCCTCGTTCTCAATGACCTTCAATTCATTTTCCGATTGGTCGGACTCGCTCTCTTTGGCCGTTTCATCATGGCTCTCGTCAAAGCTTTTGGAACTCATGGGCTCATCGGCTGAATTGAGTCGCTTCTTTTTTGGAATCTTAAAGCTGGCAATGGCTTGGTTTCGCTCGCTATTGGAAGCATCTCCGTTGGTAGTCGAATCAGGGACCGGATCCTCGGGTTGTTCACGTAACTGGAGGCGATCTTGCTCTTGCTTCCATTTGCGGTATTCACCGTACGTAGAAAACTGTTTGTGCATGTAAAAGGGAGAGTTCTGCGAATCAGAGGGCGGACCTCGACTTGGCAAAGGATGGCGGGGTGGACGGTGATCTTGACTGAGGACAGTCCGATTGGATGAAAGAGTTTGAGGTGCCACTGGTCGTGGCTGTAAGGGAAGCCGGGTGCGAGGTGTGGGAAGCAATCCGTTACCACGTGGCTGACTAGTGGGCAAGGGAAGCAAACCATTACCCAAGGTCGAGTCTAACCGAATCTTGGGGATTTTAGGTATCACGGCGGTGGTGGTAGTGGTGGTTGATGAAGTGGTCGAGGGCGACAACGGGGCACTCTGTCTTTCGAGGGGGATCACTTTGGGCTCTAATTTCACAGACGGTTGATTCGCCCGGGGTGACATGGGTGTGTTCATAGGTATCGAGCGGGGCGATGGAGGTGACGCCGGACTAGGGGAAGCCGGACTAGGGGAAAGCGGGGTTTCTAAAGGAGGTGACTGAGGGGTTTCCAGTCGAGAGTCGGACAAAGTCTCGGGCGGGGGCGAGGCGGGTGACTCGATCACTGATGAGGAGCTGACCCGTGGATCTCGTCGCGGTTTGGCGTCTAAGGGATGAGGACTTTTCTGGGGTAAACGATGCACCAAGGAGGGGGACTGACGGCGGTCGGACCGGAAATCGCGATGAGAATGGGGCTCGCGCTCAGCCAGTGGTGGGATGCGGTCGTCTGAGCTCCATCGACTGGGTCGGGCCTGGGTACCCGATCGAGGATGACGCTCAGGGAACGCGTCAGGCAGCTGACGATCCGAACGATAATTCGGCTGGCGAGGATGAGCGACAGGACCATTTTCTCGATAGCGATCAAATGGGCGGTTAAAATCCGGCCGTTCAATAAGATCCCGCTCATAATCGTCATGAGAGCCTCCAAATCGATTTTCAAAATCGACCCGGTCACGAGCGCGATCCCGACCCCGGAGAGCGTTGGGGATCGGGCCAGGACCATGGTCAAACACGGGTTCATCAAAGGCGTCGGGGTGGGATGCGCGGGGCCCACCCGGACCCAACCAACCGGGACGAGGCCCATGGGTGGGTGGGGCTGACCAAGGCGAAATCAACTCCCGCGGAGGTCCACTTCGGCTAAATCCACCTCGAAAGGGAGGTTCAAATCCCCCCCGACCGCCCCGCCAAAAGGGCCGGGGCGCCCGATGGGGCGGACCGGGACGCCAAGGATCGAGACCGGGACGGAGGGGTCGGGCCCCGAGCGACGACTGCCAAGGGTTGATGCGACCGGCCGGCGGTCGAGCCATCCCGCCGCGGGGAAAGGTGGGCCCAGGCGCGGGTCGGAAGGTGCGATGAGGCGAGACTGAGCCAGGGTCGCGTCGATCAAGGGATTCGGAGCGAGGGGGGCGATCCGAACGATCCGAGCGGTTCCCGCGCTCCCCACGAGGGGCACGGGCTTCATCCGGGCGATGACTGGGTCGCCGATCGGCCGGTCGACTAGCCGTCCGGGGCGGCGAGGTGGGGCGGGAGGCGGGACGGGGCTCGGCTGGAGGCGAGGCCGGCGAGGCCGAAGGCGGGGTGGGAATGGGCGGCCCTTCCACCTTCTGATAGAGCTTGACGAGCACCTCTTGGCACTTGAGGAGGGTCTCGAGCTTGAGTTTCTTGTCGGTGTCGGTGAGGATGTGATGGAGGGACTTCATCTTGGCCAATTGGGGGTCCTTGGTCTGGTCGCGGGTGCGCTCCAACTTGGCGATCATCTTGTCCAAAAAGGGCAAGTACTTTTGCATGCCCGACCATTGTCGATCGTACTCGTCCATTTTGTCGCTCAGCGGGCCAAGCGGGCCAAGCGGGCGCTACGGGTTTACGGGCACTGTCAATTTTCAGTCTTACGGGCCCAGCGGAGCAGCGTAGACCAACCGCCGGCCTGGCCTCCTCCGGGCTCAGCACATCACGGCCAGTGCACAGCGGTCACCCCCGGCTGACCGCAGACACGGGTCCAAGGGCTGGCCGGCATGAGTGGCGTCTGCCTGGTTGGATCTGATGGATGGCGTGATTGAAGCCAGCGCACGGAGGGAGACGACGATGCGGCTAGTGGTGCGGCTGGCTGGTTGGACACTGGATGAGGCAAGCCAATCCTGGCGCAGGACCATGCACCCGGTCGACAGGCGGGCGCACGACGGGCATCCGGCTTCAACTTCGATTTTGATTGATTTCTTGTTTGAGAGGTGCGGGTCAATGAATGAATGATTGGCGACGACTGCTGGGCCTGGCCACGGCTGGACTGCGGACTGCGGACTGCGGAACTGCGGATCTGCTGGCTCGGTGGGTTCTGTTGGGCCAGCTGTTAAAGCCAGCTGGAGAATAACACGAAAGTTCTGCTGAACCTTATGAACTCTCTGAGCCAGCCTAAGGCAGCCCAATCAGCCGGGTCACCATTCTGCAGGCCTGCTCGCGGCTGGCCGCGGCTGGCCTCGGGTCGCCTGGCCAGGGTAGGCCAAAATCAGCTGGCTTACAAATTATGCGGATCACCATCCCAACTTAGCCGCGCAACCTATTGCGTAACCGAGGCGGGCCAAATTTGCTGGAATATGGCATTCTGTCGATGGATATGGACATTTTTTAATTGATGGTAGGAATTTAGATTAGCAGCACATTGAACTCCCCATTGTTCAGTGAAGGATCTTTCCGGCCAAATATAACCCGGCACCCTGATTGGGAGGCAATTTGGAGAGTAAGTTTTCAGCATCTTCTTTTTCCATTATATTGAGCTAAAATATTCAATGGTTGGTTTAGAAAAAGTAATGCTTTTAAGGTTAGTCACCAAAAACTTGCAAAAGGGTGCTTTTCCCACTAATATTTGGTCGGAAAGGATGGTTGCCAAAGTGTCGACGCGTTGTCAATCACGCAGTAAACCAACCACTTGTAAACTGATGATTGACATGCCATAATTGCTTGGAATTCTACCCATAGAGAATTTGCAACGTCTCCCAGAAGAGTTGATAGCTTATTCATTGTGTCATAGTAATTGGGCAATAGACTGTTCATTAAATAATCTCTCGATAAGGTCTGGCATCTTAGAGCGTTTTCTCTCGGTTCTCCTAAAGGTTCTGGTAGGACAGATGCGTCATCTCAATGCTAGCGATATAGGTTTTGCCACGGTGACTCGATGAACCCGAAAAACCTCAAGAAATGGTGTTTCTCCTTCGAACAAACCACGTTATCAATATGTTTTTCACCAATTCAGACAAACCCTACATCCAAAATGACGAAAGTTGTCTCGATTAAATTCAAGTCTCAATTGTACCTGTGTTTTAGCAAGTTGAATGGTAGTCGAAAACTACTTTCAAGCAATTAAAGTCATACTTCAAAAAAGCATTTTGTTGGCTGAAAGACCACCCCACTATGGCTGGTTGAATTGAAGAAGGAAGGCGATTTGAAGCTTGGATTTTTGTTTCCTCGGGTCAACAATACAATCTTGCATTTTCCTTCATAGGGCAATGGATGGGATTTTGATCCTTTGAGTTCAGACATGACCAAGGGTGGTTCACAATGAATGAAGTTGTGCCTAAGATCTACCAAAACCCTTCAAGAAGACCCTTTTTGTGACTGGAATATTGGTTGGCATTGCCCGGTCAGAGTGGGTGGGTTGTCTGTAAAATTTGCTATTTGGCTGATAGTTTGATCCCATTTGTTCATCTCTTTGTGGAATATTTGACCTCCATTGTTCAAAATTCAGTTTTTCACATATTTATCTTAGCAGTAATTGCAACTAGTGATGGAATCAAATAAATGTTCAAAATCAGGATCGCCAGAAAGCTCGGAAACTCAAAGCACCGCCGTTTCCAACGTACCCTAAAAGGTTAGGTTTGACCAAAAAGGTAACCCTGGTTTGCTAGAAGAAAAATCAGGGTTACTTTTTGTGACTAACTAACAGGTTTCCGATATTCACCCAGTAATGCCATAAGCCACTGACAGTGTAAATTGGTAGCCGTAGTTGCAACCTCCTGTGATGATTTGTTTGACCCCATCAGTAATTTTAAGCAAAGCCAAATGTGCAAAATAAAGTGAAAAGATGCGAAAAGTACAAACATAAAACATTGTGACAACAACTCTTTTTACTCAATTTGCCCGTCCATTTCGGAACTTTGAGCTCTGTGGCATTTTGACCTACCTATCAAATGAAGCTTTGCACGATGGCAGCCTCCTTTTTATTCGCGAAGATGATAAAACCACCTTTCTCTCTTTCATTTGCCCTTCAGAAGCTCATCAGGTTTGACAAAGAAATTGCCCACTGACTCGAATGTCTGTCTATAGCAACGCCTATGATAAAAGTAAAAGATTCTGTGCCTTATCTTCTTCACCAGCCCCCAACTTGTTTTTTTTCTAACGAGGAATGCCTTTGTCTCTCCTTTCTATCTACCTACCTATTTATCTGTCTGAATCTCCTCTGAGGAGATGCAGAATGTAGATTTGGGTTATTCAGTCGACAAACGAGTTTCTCGCCATGAGCACCTCCAGGTTCTTAAGTGTTTCCCTTTTACTTTTGGGTACTGTGAGTGCCGAAGAAAAACTGAGTAATTTTGCGCCTGCACCATATCGTGCAGGCCCTTGGGTGCTTTCTACCCGGGGGGAAATTTGGCCCAAGCCACAAATCCAACAGTCCTCATCGTCCTTCTTCTCCATAAACCCGGACACCTTTCAGTTCAAAGTGAGGATGAACGTTATTCGCCACCGATTAGTTGGCGGTGCTCATTTTTAAATTTGTGACAAACTGTTAGAAAAGTTGAGATAGAGGCTTTAAGGGTTGTTAATATCGTGTTAGGTTAGGTTAGGTTAGGTTTGATAAGGTTAGGCTAAGTTTCAAAAAGTAGCACCGCCAACTAATCGGTGGAGAGCAAAATTTACCCAAAGTGAGGCTTGAGGTTGAACATATTTGAAGTTACATACATACCCTTACAAGAGCCTTCAATTGAAGCAAAGCGGTTGGCATTTGGAAGAGTGATTTTAGATATGGTCATGGCCATTCGTAACAGACTACGCTTCAAACATTGATCAATGTGTGTGCTTACTATGCAATCAATTATTTGTATTGAATTTCTAGCTGGGTCCCGAGTTGATTGAATGCGAGATTGTTCAAACGGCATTGCCCCGCTTTTTTGAGCGTGTCTTTCCTAAGTTTTCCACCAATTCCCGGACGCCCAAACAGGAATTGACCAATGCCATCGATCAGGAATATTTGGGCGGGTTGGACCATGTCCGAGTGGAATTGGTGGGCACGAGAGCCAATTGTGAAACCCATCCCTATTTTGGCATGATTGAGTCTTGTGAGGTCAACAACGCCTTTGTTAATATGAGAGAACAATGAAAATGATGACATATTCTGGGTCCCGTCTGTTTCAGATAATATCACTATTGGAGGTGGTGACAAGAACGTCATCACATCTGAGTCTGTGTGGGGTTTGTTGAAGGGGTTGGAATCATTTTCACAATTGGTATACTCCTCCTCCTTTCCCGTAAGTATTTTATTGGTTATTACTCTTACCACTCAAACATCAGGTAGATGATGAAAAGAGTTTTGGTCGTTCCTCAAGAAAAGGGATGGATTACAGTTACAATTACCTTGGCCAAAAAGAGGAATTCGCTCCCCAACCGTTCCGTTCAAAAACCAATTACAATTACTTGTACTAAAATTTAGATAACCAACAATTCAAGTGTTTTTTTGGCCTCAACAAGACCATACTTCGTTATACCAATGGTTATATCTTTGTTTTAAACAGTTCTTGGCAAAATGTTACGCTAATGAGGATTGATATTGTTCATTTGCTTAGCATTGCATTACACCTTACTTACTTGGTCATGTTTGTGTAATGTTCGTCAGAAAGGCAGTATTAAACATTCCCGAACCTATAAAACTTCGTGTTAGAACTTTTTGTCCACAGTCATGGATAAATATGAATGAGCCAGGTCGTTTAGTGCAGGGGAATTTTAATGAGGAGATATACGCAAAAAAGCAATGCAAAAAAAAAAATTTGAAACCACAAACAGTTATTGTTGTTAAAAGGCCTGATCTTCTTTCTTCAGGATGGATGAAAATATAAAAAAATGGAAATTTCTGTTAAGATTGCCAAAAAGGCTTCATGCTTCCTCAGTTGCCAAGAGAGAAACTAAAAATTAAATGTCACTCACTCCGGGTCGGGCTGGAAAAACAGAACAACTAACGAGTCGGTTTGGGGTTTTTTTTTGGGTCGTAACAATGACACCATTTTAAAATGTGGTGGGATTCGAAAAAACAAACAGAAATGAACTACTGTAATTTTGTTACTACTGCCTTGGTTATTTGGGACTAGGGATAGAGGCAAAGACGATCGGAGGGAGAGTAAACAACCGAGCACTGCTCCATCAAAACCAAGGTCGAATCTCCTTTCCAAAGGAAGACACATTTCACTGTGATGGCACTGTTTCCAGAACTAGGTTGGTCAAGCTTTAGTTGAACTTGTAAAAAGTTCATTCAGGGGTTGGCAATTTTTGGTTGATAAAGAAAATTAAACGTATTTCTATCCTCACCCTATCTAGTCTCAAATCAACGAAACAACCATTCAAGATTATCCTCGATTTCCCCATCGAGGTTTTATGGTCGATTCCTCGCGACACTTCCTTCAGATGAAAATGCTGAAGCAAACATTGGACATTCTGGAGATGAATAAGATCAACGTGTTCCATTGGCATCTTGTGGATGATCAGTCATTTCCCTACCAGAGCATGAAATTTCCCAATCTTAGGTATGGAGAGTATTGACTTGCGATTGATCAAAGGGGAAAGTTTTAAGTGATTCAGCTTAGTGCAAAAGGCTTCTTCCGGTAAATTGAATTGAATACGACAGACGTCAACCGGTGAACAATGCAATGGCCATTTTGATTAGCTATTTTAGGTAGTTTGACTAGATGATAGGAATGGCAGTCGAGGCCAAAAGGGTGATTTGAACTGAATGGAAAAACACCCCCCTGCATCCGACATGGATGGAAAAAGTTAGAGAATATGGCACTAGAACTCTGAGCTTTGAGCTTTGAAGTGATTGGTTTTGCTTGAATAACGCCAAAAACTAGTACTTTTTACGAACAAAGAAAGGTTCAAAGCCATCATATGGCAAAGTTTGCTAGAAAAAATTGCTAGTTTGCTACTGAAAAAGACTTCCTTCAACGCACAGTCTCCTTGGAGCATATCAACCATACACCCATACGTATTCACCAACGGATGTGGAGGAAATCATTGAGTTTGCCCGACTCAGGGGAATACGCGTGATCCCGGAATTTGACACGCCCGGGCACACCCAGTCGTGGGAACTCGGTCAACCGGGTGTTTTGACTCAATGCTACACCGATGATGGGCACCCGGATGGCTCCAAAGGGCCCATGGATCCCTCGAATGAGTCTCTTTTTGACTTCTTGACCGACTTGTTCCAAGAGTTGTCCGCTGTTTTCCCCGACAATTACGTGCACTTGGGAGGTGATGAAGTGGACACGTCTTGCTGGTGCGATTTCTAGCTTATGGAAGACACTGAGTTTCTCAGTGTTCCTTGTGGGGGCTCATGGTCTCGATTTGGTTCCAGGGAGAGCAATCCACACATCACGGAGTTTATGGCACATTTGAACATCACCGGGGAGTATCGGAAGTTAGAATCCTATCACGTGGAACGAGTGTTAGGAATTGTGGATCACTTGGCCAAGAAGAGTACTCCGATTGGTCTGTGACGATTGATGCAAGTGTCGTGTTCAAGCAAATCAATATCTTCTTTATCTCCTAGTTTGGGAGGAAGTGTTTGATAATGGTGACAATATTTCCAAAGACACTTTGGTGCACGTGTGGAAAGACGGGTGGCAAGACACAATGAAAAAGGCGCGTATACAGTATTCCGTAACCTAGCTGCCAACACCGCTTAATAGTTAGATTTTTGACATTTTTAGGCCACCAAGGCCGGCTTTCGCGTTCTATTGTCGAGCCCCTTTTACTTGAATCGCATTGCGTACGGCACTGATTGGGTGGATATGTACAAAGTTGAGCCTCTAGATTTCGATGGAAGTGCCAATGAGGAGGCCTTGGTCCAAGGCGGAGAGGTATTTTCAGTAAAAATAAGTGAAAAAAGGTGAAAAAAAGACGTTTATTTTGCTTGGTTACTGAAGTTTTTTGTTGTTTTTACGGGGCATGAATTTGTTGATTTTTTTTACCAACTTATTGCATGAATACATATTTGTGCCTAATATAGTTAAAATCATTTTTCATATCTGTTTTTCAAATCATCAAATTATAGCACAGATCGAATGAATTATTTGCGAAACCAGTAGTATCATTTTGAGACAGTCTAGGTTATTAGTGCACCATAAAGTTATTTTATAACTCGTAATAACGAGTAGAATTGGCCGCCAATGCTCACGAACTCAAAGGAAGTGATTAGAAATTAAAGAAATAAAGAACCTTATAGGAAATTGAAAAATCTCAAGCGCAAGAGTGGCATTTTTTTCACTCTTTCTTTTGGCGTTAACTGAGGCATGGTCATTATTAAATGTATGGGGCCAATTCTTTCTTGAATTAGAAGGAACGGGATGTCACGCACACCAAGCTCAATGTCATTTGTTCGCCAGGCTTGTATTTGGGGTGAGTGGGTGGATTCGGTGAACTTGGTGACCCGAGCCTGGCCTAGAGGTTGTGCGTTTGCCGAGCGATTCTGGTCGGATTCCTCCGTCAAGGATGAGGCAAAGGCTGCGCCCAGATTGCAAGAGCAAGAGTGTCGAATGCTTCAACGCGGATATCGAGTCAATCCGATTGTGGGGCCCAACTTTTGTCCAGTGGATTGGGATAGCATTCTGTGATTTTAGTATGCTTTGCTGCTAAGCATATGACGGATTTTGTAACCAATAAACAACGAATTTGATTCCATGCCAATGTCTGTCTGATGGATGATGAATATTGATTGTCATGTCTGGATGTGTAAAAACAACACAAAACATGACTTTGTCAAGAACAAAAATAAAACATTTATGTAGTACTCTATGGTTTTGGTACTCTCTAGTCTCGCATGTATTTCGGTTCTTCTGCTGTTCCCAATGGGGACGTTTAGTCAAACGGACTTTCAGGCAAGCTCTGGCAGGTTCGTTTGTTTGCTGGTACCAGTGTCAGGGATGCAAGTTTGGGGCTTCAAACACGTTTTTTTAGAAGCTGACCCTTCTTTCGCATTGCTCTATGAGGAAAGGTCAGCTTCGTTAAAATCAGTTTGAAACGCCTATCTTGTTGCATCACTGACACTGGCAGGCAAGTTTGTTTGCTGGTACCAACGCTTGCCTAAATGTCCGAATAATCACTCGTATCTTAGTTCGTCACCTGGAGACATCATTTGGCTTTATCGTTCTAGACTCGAGTCCGAGTCCTTTCTAAAATATTCAAGTTCGGATTCATGAAAGAAAATATCGTCCTTTGGTTTAAATTTCGATTAAGGATTAGGATTAACGATAAGGATTAAAATGTAGAAAACAGACGAAACGTAACCTTTCATTTCAATAGTGTTGGGGATTACATTCTATGTAGTGGTTACAAAAGCCCGTGAAAAAAAAAATCAAATCAAAAGTCAAATGATAGCAAGAGACTCCCCAATTATTTCGGGTTTAAGTCAACCTTTTAAAGAGCTCGTGTAGTCAAGCCTAACACTCTACTCTGTTATAGAATCGTTGACTCAAGCAGTCTATAGAGAGGGCTCCGGTCCGGTTTGCTTTAGGGTATATAAGCAAACTTATTAACCTTATCTCTTCATTATATTGTACTGGACAGCGTGCACAGCCTATCCATGAAGTCCTCACGGCCTCCATGGCCTATCCTATTGGGTCAACCCCTGCCCTAGTACATGCCTAGTACCACCGGTGACGTCACCCAGATAGCAGCCGGATCAACTAAAGTGCTCATATGTTGCCACTAACAGTTCCGCTTTGATCCAACTACAACCATGTCATCATCCCCATATCCAGCACGTCAATTGCTCCTGTTGTCCAACTCCACGCTCCACCCCGGCGGGTACCTAGAGTACGCCCAAGGCTACATCAAAGACTTCCTCGGGCGATCCGCCGTCAAAAAGGTGCTTTTCGTGCCCTTTGCCCTACGAGACCATCAAGGCTATACTGATAAAGTCAAAGCGGCCTTGGGGCCATGGGGCTTCCAAGTGGAAGGCCTCCACGATTTTGCCGACAAATGCCAAGCGGTGAACTCTGCTCAAGCTATCTTCATCGGGGGCGGAAATACGTTCCAACTCCTCAAGGTCAGGCCAAGAGTTAGCTCATGGGGTCGTCATTACTAATTGACCTATCACACTAGGTCCATTACACAATCCCATTTTGAACGATTTGTATGTCATTCGACTGGTTACGTTTAGGGTCTGTACGATTTCCAAGTTCTGGAGGCCATTCGATCTCGGGTGTTGGATCATGGGATCCCTTACATGGGATCGTCGGCCGGCACGAATGTCTCGACCAAATCCATCCACACCACCAACGACATGCCCATTGTATTTCCACCCTCCTTCGAAGTAAGACCATTGTTTGGGATCGTGCCTTTGGATCTTGGTCCACGTTATCACTTATCATTTGCGTTCTTTCTTGTAGGCCTTGAACCTGGTGCCTTTCAATATCAATCCCCATTACCTGGACACGGATCCCAACTCGACCCATAAAGGCGAGACCCGCGAGGAGCGGATTCGACAATACCAGCAAGTGCCCGGGGTTCCACCCGTAGTGGCCTTGCGAGAAGGTAGTTTGCTCGAGGTCACGGGTGATCATGCTATCTTGAAGGGCCAGTTGGAAGCCTTGCTCTTCCGCGGAGATGCCGAGCCTCGAAGCTACCCAACAGGCACGGATTTCGGGTTTCTCTTTCAAGAACTCAAAGCCCAGTGAGATCACAATAAAGAATTGATTTATCATTTGGAAGGACAAGCCAATGCGTTGAGTTAGACGGGTATGACATCGATGCATTCCCCGCCCTCTAAATCCAACGAGAGAGGCGTATCGTCGTCGTTCAAGTCTTGGCCATCCAAAGTGAAGCGGAATGTGTTGAGCGGGCACTTTTTGAGCTCGGAATATTTTTCCATCAGCCTACTCATTGGGTCTTGGGGACCCAACTTGATCATAACTGTCGAGCGTCGATCGCTGGCCTGACATTTGAGCTCTATGAGATCTTGATTATTAAAATCATCAAACGAATCTTTGAGCATGGATGGGGCCACTTCTAGCGATAATATACTAGCCACGCCCACATGTCTCGAGGCAATGGTTTCCGAGGGTTTCAAAATGTCCGGATCTAATCGCAATTGAAGTCCGCGGACAGGGATATCGATCTTGAGGGCTAATCGCTCGAGGATGTCGGCAAAGGTGTCGTTCTAAAAAGCCAAAGCAAGCGTCATGGGTTATTGATTCACCTCATCTCCCAGCCCTGGCCGAGCGATCTCGTCATCGGAGAGTTACCCGATCCACCATGTCCCGAATAATGGCGTGTCGCCATCGCACTTTCATTTCAAAGGATTGAGAGCCTTGGCACACCATTTGCCCATCAGCGTCGCCGTCTTCGGTTTCCTCCCTATCCGTCTTCTCATCCACCTCCAAATCACGGTGGCGGTTCAAGCGTTCCATTCGCTCTAGCTAAAAAAAAATGATCCCAAGGACAAGATGATTGATCATCAAGGGTCTTGGGACTGTAACTCCAGAGCGCGTTCACTTACCCGCAATCTGGACAAGGCCATGTCTGTTCGGCGTGATCTCAGCCCTCCGCGTACCCTGCCCCGCCCCCGACTATTAGGCTGGCTCAACTCGGAACGAGCTTGGGATCGGGTGACATGGCCATGGTCAAGTTGAGAATGCAGAATGGGAGTCTGAACGGGGTTTTCCGGTGTGGGCGGGGGAGTGACTTCGGAGTCGGAAGAAGAATTCGAATAGGACGAAGAAGAGGCCACCCGGGTGGAAGGGATCTCCTCATCCGGCGGGAGAATGCCTGGGTGGGGCCTGCAGACCTTGACTCGTTTGGCCGGCGGCGAAGTGTGGTGATCGCCCTCTTCTTCAGCGGAATCATTCTCGGACCGCGGAGATCCGCCTTGGCCGTGAAATTCCTGTCGCACGTGACCTGTATGAATAGGACATATGATCAATAGCATTGGAATAGCACTGGATTTTGATTTGACCTGAACGTGACTAGATCGGGCCCACCCACCTCATCCTTGGTCACGGAAAACTCTCCACCAAGTCTGGGTCAGAGTATGCCCGTTGTCACGAACATTAAAATTGATAGTCAGCAGGCTCAAGACATAACTGAATTCTCGCTCTCTTCCCCTTGCGACTTAGTTCACTTGATAAGGAAATCCCAAATTATTAAGTTGTTACTAACATAGAATTGAGACTTTTAGAGCAAAGCTTATATCGTTAGGTGTGGTTTGAAACTGAATTTCCCACATCATCTCTCAATGCGGCCTCTGTCGGCCTCAATCGTGGCCTCCAACCTTGGGCGGGAACTCTGGCAAACATGGCGGATGTAGTCCCCGCACATTTTACCCGAAGCGGACCTGATGTGGGCCTCCAAAGCTGCGATCGATGAGTGAGGCTTGTGGCAGGCATCTCCCGCCTCGACCAGAGCTTACTAAATACTGACAACCAAAGGGTTCAAATCCAGAGTGTCTCATAAATCTCCTGCGTCAAAACGTTGTCCAAATTTGCAAATATCCAATCAAGGGTCAAATAGCTGGTATGACAGTACAAAAAGCACACCATTCTAATCCGCTTGAGCTTCAGGGCACGACATGGTCGAGGTTGGAGTCCACCTTCTCTATTGGCTCTTAATTTCCCACCCAGGTCTCTTTTGTGGCCCATGGGACACTGGTCGCCTGCACACCCCTGGCCTGAGCCATCCTCCTCATGGTCCTGAGTGGGTTCCTCTTAATCTTTCTCAGACTGCGAGATGAGCGAGATGATGAGCTGAGCAGACCCCCGGTCAACGTACCTACTGTTCCTTCAGCTTTGAACCTGGTTTAAAAGATCCGAGACAGCTAGCACGTAGGTAGGTGGCCCATTTCCCAGGTCTTGGGCAATAGAAGGATTATAAGGATTCCGCGTGAGGTGATTTCGATCACAATTTTCTTTCGACCTTCATGACGATGGTATTCAAAATATGGAGAAAAAAAGCTTGTACGTCAAGTCAATAACCCTCGTTAAGCCTGATCTAAGTGAGATGACCAATTATGACTGAAATCGAATTTTGTCCCATTCAATACGTCGCAGGGGGTATAACCGGTTCCGGTAGACCGGTATAACCTTGCTGTCTATCTTGGTGCTAAATCGTCGAGTTGGACATTAAACCCATCGAACCTTGCGTTTGCTGGAGTGCGTTGGTGAGAAATTCCACTTCGTAATCCGAATCCGAATCCATGGCCCCAACTCGGTGATGTTTGTCTCTACAGCGGGTTCTCGATGCAGCCGGTCTACACCATTGATATGTTAGAAACCTGGACGAGCTCTTGGGAGGAGCAGAAAGAGATTCCTTTAGCGCGTCAGGTCAAACACACACCATACCTATAAAGTGCACGTAAGTCACGTGATAGAATTCAGCATCGCCAGATCCTGACCCACGATTGATCCCAATGGGCCAGATTCGACGCTAGGGTCAATGATGTTTTTGTGAGACAAGCAATGTCCTAAAAGAGAAAAGCAACCAGAAAATGTTGAATGCTTTGCGTGGGAACCACATTGAATTCCAAAGACAGACCATGTTCTACCACCGCAGTTGTGAGGGGACTGGCTTCCAGGGTCAAAAGTAAAGGAAAGACAGTGATTAGTTTCTTCTTCTTTTTCTTTTTTTTGAAATGGGACTGTCACCTCATTACCTGTTGCATCTACAAGGGAATCAATGAAATTTGTGGTACCCAAAAAATCGGTGAAGTTACAAACAGGATCACTTGTGTGGATATTGCCTTTTTCTTCATTTTCTCCACCTCCAAAGCGTGACAGTTTGAGTCATGGCTGGATCAGGTCTGTCAAGGTCAAAATGGCAAAAATGGAAAACAAAAACAGTGAGAACAAGGACGAAAACAGTCATAAAGTGGAAAATGACTAAGAATATAGAAATTTGGTTAAACAGTTGTTTTTCGCCCAAAGAGACCCTTGATTTTTTTATAAAGTCGACTAGGGCCGGCCAAAACTTGCGTCCTGCATAATGTGCAAATTTTGCCAAAAAAGAAAAAAAACCTTGCACATCCGAGATTTTTCTGCAAATTTTGCAAGTTTAAGAGCAATATTTGACATTCTTCTGCAATTTCGCTCCCGTGCGTCCATGCCTTGTTGCCACCAACTTGTGGCTCAGCTGATTCGCCACGGCCCCCCACCCAATCTGTGCATGTTCGAGTGAGCGGCTTTGCCCAGCCAATAGACCAATAGACCAACAGGCCAAGAGCCAGCTGACAATCGACAACAGGCCCGAATTCAAACATCTGAAGTCGGAACGGTCGCGGAACCACGTGTGCTCCATTCTCCCTGCCCCTCCTCCTCCTCCTCCTCCTCCTCCCAGGTTTAAGACACGCCTTCCCTGACGTGAGAACCCCCGCTTGCCAGGGCTGTTGCTGCTGCTACCGGTTGAGTCCGTGGGATTGACGCCTTTTGACGGCACCGGTCGGGTATTTTCGCTCACGTTGACGTTTTCCCCGGTAAGTCCATGTCGCTCGGGAGGCTCTACCTACCGAGTTGTGGGTGGGGCAATGGTTAAATGGAGGCAGGAATGGCATATTAATGACATCTAGACCTCGAAAAAGCTCGTCATGCTAGTCCTTTTTAAGCATGTCATGGAGAAAGATATTTTTATTTTTTAAATAATAGTGCCTGCCATGACTGTCTGCCTGTCATCACATTGGCTTTTGACATCTCTGACCTTCCCTAAGATGAGCCTCTAATAAGTCAGAGCTCATATACTGTGGTATCACTTTCCACCTATAGCCTATAGCGATTACGGTCCCCTAGAACATATGATTACCCGTTTAACATAGAGCGCTATTCGATAAAATATTTCCCCTTAAAAACCAGCCAAAATGCTCAAGCCTTAGAAAATGGCCAATTTTCGAAGCTGCCAAATCGCTTTGGTCCTTTTTATAGGGCGGAGGTAGTGTTCTTGTCCCCGTCAAAGTACGGCCAAACAAATCTAGAAGCGAAGGAAAATGCTCGTAAGATGCCAGACTTCGTCAACGAAAAAAATTTCGCTTAAATACTGTGACATGATAAATTTTGGGGTTGTTCTGGGCGGCCTTTCAAATTTTGCCAGAGTGAGAGTGAAATTCCGAACACTTACGAATTTGAATTAAGCAAGGATAGTTATACTTAATGTCTAATAATGCACCAACACTTCTGCAATCGTCATTTCTAATGACATTGCATCAGGAAAAACACAATTTTGCCTTTTATTGGTGACAAGCTTGAAAAGCCATAGTTGACCTTGACTTACTGTTTTGACTTACTTAGCTCAATGACCAAGAGCTTAATTACAAAGAAATTAGTCCTAATTCTAGAATTGTCCCAAAAAGAAGGGCCTAAAAATGTTTTGGTACGCAAAAAAATCGTTGATTTAAGGTCATGGGAAGGATATGTTTGTATTTCAATTTTCCAATTAAATAGTTTAACAATAACGTTCATTAAAGGTTAACAAGCATGGCCCTGGGACCCCCTTGTACAGGTACTGTATGTCTGGCGTTATTAAAATGCCCAAAAACTTGAATTATTGATTCTATTTCGGTAAATGACGCCAATTCAAATCAACCTCGGGATATCTTAAGACTATCCATTACATTTGTAAGCATGATATTTAGCTTTTTATGAACAAAATGAGGGATCAAATACCACAGTTCTTTTCTCTGATCTGTTCACGATTGTTTGTCTGCGCTGAAAACCCCCAATTATATACATGGGGGGCATCCATGGTCACCCGTACTTGATTGATGGAGTAATGAACGAATGAACCGGGGGAACCGAGCATAGGTTTGACTTAAGCGTTCCCTCTGATCTATTGTAATAACCAAATCATAATAGTTGCAGACGCACCGCCATGTCGGGTCGGGTTCGCCAACGAGCTACGGCCAATGCCAACATGGATGCAGCCACCACCACGGTCAACGAGCGCATCTTGCGCGAATGCCACGCCTTGTACACGGACGAGACTCACGGCATGGTCTCGATCGCCCAAAACGTGGATCTCAAGCTCTTGGCGCCGCGGAAAAAGATCACCATCATGCTTATCGGAAACCACTCTGCCGGCAAATCCTCTTTCATCAATTGGTAAGTCGTTGCCCTTCATCGCTAATTGCGGGCGGTTGGTAGAGGATCAGATGTCCAACACATGTTGACTTCTATGAATTCGCGGACGGAAGAAATGGCGGTCGACCCAACGGTCTAGTGAGCATGATACTCCCGACACCGGAGCACGGGATATCCCGGTTGAATTTTGATTGCCGGGAAAGTGAGAAAAGAAAGGAGATTCCAAGAAATTCCCGAGATAATTCAGAAACCAAAATCAGGCTATATGCCTCATCAAGTCTATTAAATTCGCAACAAAAGTAATAAAAAAAGACATGTTTGAATCAAAAAGAACTCCGGCCAGTCTCGTTTTGAATTTTGAATTCGAATGTTGTTAGATGATGTAAATCATTTAATATCTAACAGTAATTGCGACCGAATGGGTCAATTTTTGGCCTTTTGTACTTCTCCGGATAAGTGGTTTTTATGTTGAGTTTTAACATTTATCCGGTACCCAAACAACCCAAATGGTTCAGGCCGTACGTACATAGTAGCGCGTCCGAAATGCCTTTTTTCCATACTTGCTAAGAAGAACCTCCCCAAATACGTTGAATTGATTTATCTGAAAGCAAGTTTTCATAAAAAATCTTCGAGCGAAAATTCACCAAAATGATGAACGATTATTTCAATGGGTCTGAATTTTGAGATTTGCACAACTTTCAACGGGAGGCGAGGCGAACTCAAAAATTTGTGGTAAAATAAATCTCTGCATCTATTGTTTTGAGTTCCAAGTTGTGCCGGACATATCTCTTCTATTTTCTTTTGATAAAATCACGATTTTGGAATGCGTATATTGTTGTTATTGTTGTATTTTTTCTTGCATCTAAAGTATCTCAAGAATATTAACAAGCAGTCTGAGAAAAATCAATGCCATTTTTGCTCCATGCTTTATTCGATGAAATTTTGCGCTGTCGACCTACTTTGGCCTCCTCATTGGACATTTTCTGATTTGGAATAGGCACCTAGTGGGTTTTGCATGATCAGATAGCGCTCTTCAATCTGAATTCAATGACAATTTGGAGTATGATAGGACATGCCATCATTGTTTCCATGAGTCAACCTCTTGTAGATATAACTTTAACATGGTTATGCTTAACACTGGGATCAAATCAATGAAAACTCATCGAGCTCGGTCTTTGACAAGGATCTCGTGGTGAGGCCAAGGCTACTTATTCTCAACGATAACGCTACGAAACGAATCGAATGTTCCGATCAATTTGTTCGATCCACACGTATTTTACGTCTTATTCACAAGTTACCTGGGTCGCCGAGTAAGACCCCGAAATTTATATCATTATGCGTATCGCCAAAGCCAGGCATTCCTGTTCTTGGCAAGAAAATGGCAGCATGTACAGATTGTCCCTCACAGTGTTGTAGGTGCATGCTGTAATGGCTGGCCTGAAGCCGCCAATTTTAAGGACAAACGAGAGACGTTTGCCGTCCTCCCGCGAGTCATCCGATCTTGGAGAGGTTGGCTTTGGTGCTTTGATCGCTCTCGATTTTGGTGAAAAAATAAACGCCATATGAATGACTGAATCGACAGTATGACTCTATGTGGTTGCGATCAATCGCCACAGTTTCACGCCACGTGCGTTTTCAAGTTCAGGAGGCTTGATCATCCCAGCGAAGCTTCATTGACTTTTGATGGCCACCGAGGAGCCATCCAATGTTTGCCTTTCAAACCAGATTTTGCATGATTGGAATTCTTTTAGAGACCCTATTTGCCTCCAAAGCAAGACTTTTTGGGTCCATTTAACGTTCCCGCTTATATGTTTTAAGAATAAATGTTTTATTTTTTGAGCATTGTCTTTCGACAAGTCAAGTAAGGGCTGGAGCTTGGAACGAAACAGACTCTCTGGGACACGAAAAGAGCC
>NC_081448.1:463754-519720 GCF_007210705.1 Tigriopus californicus
ATATGGATGCATTTCTGTTTTTTGCATGATTATTGAGAATGCAAGGCATTGTCCAAATTAATGTATTTAGGCTGGAAGCGCTCTTTTGGAGTCATTCTTCTTCTTCACTTTCGATTTGCATATGCGTTTCACAAATGAAAGTGCGCATTCAATGGAACGCCAAGGAGTGTGTGCTTTTCGGCCAATTAGTATAGCGTGCTTTGAACATTTGAAGAACTGAAAAGTGGACCTTCACTTTTGTTTGTTTTATGTTCATTTTCGTGATTGTCGAAAATATGAAATACATCGAGTGCACTGTAGTTATAATTTCCGATAAAGCGATTTACTCATTTAACAAGGCCTCTAGTTGCTGTTTTCTTTGCAGTAAAATAGACCGATGTACTGCTTCTATGGCATGGAAATAAATGATGTTCTTTCATTTTCCTATTTATTTCTTTAAAGCCTAAAATCGTTGAAACTTATTCAGGATATGAAATTGCCAATCGGTTTCTCTTCAACATGAAAAGCTTCACGAGCCAGTCAAGTCTTTAAGATATTACAATGATAAATCTGACAGTTGGATTTTCAAACTTACCACATTTTGCAATAATTATTTGCCAATTTGCATTACGTTAGCTTTTTGTGTCGACGAGGATTTGAGGGTTGATATATACACTAATTGAAAGTAATTATACTTCACCATTATTATTATGCTCCACTCAAGTTGTGCGACTAGGAAGTTGATAATTTCAAGCTTGGGATCAAATGAGGCAAAACAGAGTGCATTAAGATAACCGCAATAAAAACAGCAAACAACGAACAACGTTGAAAAAGTCATAAACAAACATCGAAAATTTCATATTCAAGAGGCTAGCCAGATCCGGCAACTCGAATTCGTTGGTCGATCAGATGATATGTGAATAAAAAGTTCAGTATATTGAAAAGTTGTTTTTTTCATCTTTAATTGCAAGGAGTTCCATTCCCACTAGCGCTCACAAAGTCCGCAAAACAAAAACAAACAAAACAACAACAAACAAAAAGATGGCTGGCAAAAAAAATAGGAATAGTTCAATACTAATTATGAATTCGACGTTGCGGAAATCCTGGAAATGGCAATAGATTATAATTTAATGAGAGTGGGATTTGAACCCACGTCGTTTGTGGAGATGACTCCTGCCTTGATAACGATGCCTGCAAGTCGCCCTCTTTTGCATCTTTTCATATCACACGCATTCCAATATTATGGCTTTACGCAAGTAAAATGGACGAGATATTTGCGACACTGATTTAAACTCAAAAAGATCTACTGACAGTTGGTTACGGCAAAAGAGTTGGTGGGCCAAATTGAACTGGATTCCTTGTCAACTGGGGCTGTTGACGGAATTCGGTTGGGAGTGACCGGCAATTTTTCGAAGGCATGTCGAACTAAGATGAATAAGGTGGTGACAAGTCCTTGACCAAGGAGGAGGACAAATTATGTCCGGATATCGGCTCCAAAAAGGTCTGATTCCCAACACGTTTGGACGCTGACCTTACCAGTCCTGTGGGGCGCGGTTTAAGAGACATTGAACACTAAACTGAAGGACATTGACGTTATGGACATAAAGATATGAATGCCATTTTGGTCCAAGTATATTAAAAACAAAAAACTAATTGTTTTGAAAACACGTTTGATAAAATTGGGCTGAAAAATGAACCTTTTGAATTCACAAAAGCAGTTTATTGTTTAAAAGATGTTTTCATGAATTCAATAGTACTTAGAAAAAACTAAATACTTTCGACGTCCATTAAAAAGTTGTTTTTGTTGTCTTTAAGGCCTATACTCTACTTATATAGTTCTCTTCGCCTAGGCCGCAATTCAAAGTATTGGACAAAAAAATACTTCATATATTTACTATGCCAAAACTGGCTTCAAATATGTCTAAGGATATGAAGATTCACTGCAACCGATCAGCATGTCACAAAAGAAGTTTGAGAGGTCTTGATTTTGTTGGCTCTTCAAAACTAAGTTCTGGCAAATATGAGGCTCTCCCCTTTGACAATTGCGCCATTATATTTTGCCAAAAAATGAAGCTAAGGGCAATTTGATCATTGATTGACTCATGACTTTAACTGATTACCGTCTTATGAGCTGTTTTATTCGGGCGGTGACATTAATTAAATTAATATCATCCAGACAGAAGTTATCCAATAGATCCCAAGTATCACGATCCATGACATAAGTTGGTGAAATGGAATGAAACTGAACGTATTCAAGAAATGTCCGCATCTTCTCTCGCAAGTACTTGATTTTATCTCTCCCTGAACTTTTAACATAACGCTTTTTTGATGATGATGGCCTGTTGTTCAAATTTACAATCAAATGTGTGCCATGAAAGATAGAGGATCCCTTGGTCACCCCCCCAAAAAACGATTTCCGTTCTTGATTTCCGAAATACCTATTGATTGATCTTGCCTTTTGACGTGTTCGAAAGCTTATCAATGCATCGCATTAAAAAACCAAACCGCGCATTCTGGATGAAAGGCCCCGTTCATTGTCCATTAAAACTGTAAAGTATGTCCACCAACTGTCTTGAGCTCCTTGAATTCAAATTTCGATCGCTAAAGAGCCACTTCTATCCATGTTTGGAAGTCCATCCAGGCCAATGAGATTGAGTTCATAATAGCCTTACTGTAAATGCTATGTATATATATGTGTGTGTGTGTGTGATGGTGTGTGTTTATAACTGGACTGAAATTTTCCTTCATGGAACTGGAGTGGCCGTGGTGGGTGGCTGGGTGGGTGCATGGGAAAGATTACAATGTGCATCCTCCTAGATCCTGCATGCATTTGGAAGCACGAATGGCATTTCCCAAATGTGGCCACCAATCGTGATGAACTGTTTTCACCAAATACCTACATAGCAATCAGTCAGCAATGCCCTCCTAGGGCCTTCCAAGTACCAACTTTACTGTCGTACCTGCTACCATTAGGCCTGAACATTTTCTCATTAGCACTTTTAGCGCTCAGGGAGGGTGGCGGGTGGTTTTCTTGAGCATGCACAGTCATAACATGGGACACGTTCAATTTGTCCCAGTCTTGGCATGTCTGCCAAGACATCCGATCGAAGCGGATAACGAATCAATCTTGTCCTCAAGCACGCAAGATCGATTTCCGCAGATCTCTTAGGTGTGTAGTTTGGTCGCCGTACCATCGAGTCTGAGCCACGGCCTCCAATTCTTCTTACCCCCGCCACTTCTTCACGTTTGTTTTGCCACGAGTTGGATGAGAATTGGGGTGGAAAGAGCAGAGGGGAAGGAAGAAGACGTCCACTCGTTTTGAAGTTGTTGAAATAGTTGAGCATAAACAGTAAGCGAGGATCGACGAGCAAAGGGACATCATACGTCCAGCGGTTTTTCCGACGCTGTTCTGAATCGTCTTTCTTTCCGTCTTTCTTTTCGCTCGATGGTCCGTTTGTTATGGACACATGTGGTACAATCCGCGAGGTAAATGGACTGAAGGTGGCGGTGTTCACATCATTGAGTGAGTGTACGCACGCACGTACGTACGTACGTACGTACGTACAATGTACACTTTACTTGTGTGCCTCTTTTTTTGTCTTGGTCTCGGTTGGTTCGACGCGCACATACGTACACAAATGGCAGGCTAGGGTAGGCATTCTGTCAGACGTGGAGCCGAATCACGGACAACTTTCAGTCTCATTTTGGTGGTTCCTCAATCAGCCTGTTGTCTCATCATACAATTTGCTCCATCCAATTGCGGTAAGCACTTGTTTTGACTTTCAAACGATCTCCCAAGATTGGACGAGGGTCCATTGGGTTTGGTTGGAGGCAGATCGTATTCCATTTCGGAGGCGAGGAGCAAGAAATGCCATTCGGAGGAGATTCTTTGGGCTCACATGCCCAAATATTGACTTGGATCGAGCATTCTTGGACCAAATTGTGTGTTGGCTTTTTGTGGAGAGGCTGGCTTGGTCCCGAGTTGGATGACAGTAAACCATGTTGGATCTCGATATTGTAGAACAGCATTGCACGGGAGATGGAAGACCTCGAGATGCTTTTTGCTGCGACCACAATCGCCTGTTTTTCCCCCTCTCCAAGTTTGTGGCCTGAAGGTGTTGTTGATAGTGGAAAGTTTTCGTATTTCCCTCCGACGTCGTTGCCCAACTTGTCACCATTTAAGCAAGCATTGCGGAAGGTACCGACCTAACCCCCTACTACTCCCACCTTTTTGATGTTGAAGTTGCTCGCTTCTCCGACGAGTCGTCTTATACTATTGGCATCCCTCCAGTTTAATGGCCATGCCATTAGTTCTTAAAGTCGATCGTCGACTCGATCGTCTCTAAATGTCGATGTTCACTTATCTTGATTCTCAGGCAAGAATTGTTTGCTTCCTTTGAGGTCTTATTTTTAGAAAGGTGATTGCCGCACATGCCTTCAACCCTGGCTCTTGGCGTTTGGGAAATGATAATTTTCTTAAGAGAGATGTGAATAACAATTGTGCGGGATTAGTGCTTGGCGAGCATTGTTTTGTTTTCTAATCTGGATGAGGGGGAATCTTGTTTTGTGAGGTGAATTGGCACTTTCCGAGGCAAGAACTTGAGATTGGAGCTTGTTCAAGTTATTTTGCAAATGAATCTCGGCGCTGACGAATCTGGTCGGCTGGATGGAAAACTTTCAACCAAATAGATAGTCCGCGAACCTTGGAGGCCAACGAGTCTGAGGTAATCGTCGAGCCAAATCATGGGATCATCACCGTGTTCTGAATGACATCCAACAAAAACCAGCTGTGGGTAGTTACACTTGTGATAGATGTGTGATTGCTTCATCTAATGCCTCGTCTAGCGTTGTTCACGCACGGCCTTGAAGTACATATTCAATAGCCTCAGGCATGTTCAAGACAGGAAGCCGGGCCATCATTTTTCGAGATTTATAGGCCTCTCCGAAAGACATCATGTATGAAGTGATGCGAAGAGTTCCCATTTTCACAGTCCAACACTTGGACTTGCGAGATGGCCTGAATCTGGATTGATCAGACCTTCTGCACTTTCCCCCTTTTAATGGACGCATATGGTGTTGGTCGGAAGTTCACTGTTCCCGGCCAGATGACTTGAATACCAATTGCTTCCACCTCACGCACCAACTGCGTACGTAAAAACGTTCCTACGTAGTAGATGGCCAACCTGGCTCGATTCTCTAAGATATATTAGCGAACTTGTTCCATACATTAGTGACAGGAGTGCCCTAATAGGGGGACGCCCAGCAGTGGCCTTCGTACCCAACTTCCAGATGGTCAGACTGGATTCGCCTGCTCTTGGGTTCTTTCTTTTCTTCTTTTTCCTTTTCCTTCTCCTTCTGCCCCTGCTTCTCCTCTTCCTCCCTGTCCCGCATACCAATGAGTAGTGAGTGAGTGGGTTTTGACTCTTCTTGCTCTTGGCCTTTTAGGTACATCGAGGAACATGTTCAACGCACTGGTGTGGCCATTGAAACCCAAGGCTTTTCCTTTGTCACCAGCGGACGCAGAAGGGAATCTCTCACGGTGAGTTCGTACAACAACGCCCATGAAGCAAGGGTCTAACCAGGAGAAATCGCTTTGACAGACGAACAAAAAGCGGTGTCGGGAGGAAATAGCTTTGAATCATCATGATCACCATTACTAGCATCATGGTCATCATCGTCATCACCGGGGCTCCCATGAAACACGGTCCGTACGTAATTCGTGTCTTGTCGGAGATGAACACTTTTGCCACCATGCATAATAAGTGATATAGTATATGAAATGACAGGCGACACAACAGTTGGCTGGACGGCCAAGGGAATGGTGCCTTTGTGTGCAATACTGATACGTGAAAAAGACTAGGTTCTTGAACCGGCGCTTTGTCGCTTTTGTGAACTTGTTAAGAAGCTCTCGACACTTTTGGACTCTTTTGACTTAGAACTGTACTGTTCATTTTCGAAAGACAGGGGATTCATTAAATAAAGTGAAATGGACCAAGCGAAGGAGGGAAGAGAACTGCCCAGAACATACGGTCGGACCGCATCCATAAGAGTCAGGAGAGGAAGGGGGAAGCTGAGATGAAGTAGAAAGTCCTTGCTCATGATCAGGTTTTTTATTAGACGTTTTTAGACACCTTCCCTTAAGTGGCCCGAAATAGAGGCCCATTGGGCTAAGGAAAGAAAATGGCCCAATCAAAAAGAACTTTTAGTGGCTTATTAACTTTCCACGGGTGGTGAAGAAAGTGAGCATTACATTCCTGGGTACCAGCTTGAACTAAGCCCAAAGAACATGGTGGCTGTGGTAAGCGCGATAAGCGCAGGATTGTGGGGGATATGGGAGCTTTGTTTTAGTTTCAATGCAACGGTCCTTTTTTCCTCTGGTCTCGTTCAAGTTGTTTTTTTTTCTTCTTCTGAAACGGCGAAGTGCTAGTCAAACCATTTAATGGTTGTAATTCTCGGCGGCTTTCGCATTTTGCGGCGTGAGAAGAATCAATTTCACCCAGGTGGCTAAGTAAGCAATGTACGTATGACTGAGTGCAACAACGACATCACCGAAACGAGAACGATGCTGGTGATGATGATGATGAGAAACTGTTTCCACAGGGTTTCTGCCGCTCGTCATTGAGCCGTTTATCCTCGGTTCAAGGCTAGACTGGTAGTTCCAAGCCTTCGGATACACACGAGAACCGGCTCCGTAAGCGCTATTCCCGATGTCAATTGGCAAATGCCGTTCGCTTTTTGTTACCCTAGCCGTCCATTTTTCCCCTCCCGCCCCATCCTCCCACAATCTGTTTCTGAGAACGTTTCTCACTTGGATTGTGAGTGGACAGAAATAATGATGATTTCCATGGTCATGATGCTTATCCTTTGTATTTCAGGGCAATGCCACTCTTCACCTCTATCCACACTTTCAACCACTCCTCGATTTCCCTGGTAAGCATTGTATACATTGTAGCATATCGATCGCTTCCAGGGTGAAATAACTGCGTGCGATCGTGAGCGTTTCGTCCCTTAATGAACGGTAGTAGTACTAGTACTAGTTCTAGTAGGGGCAAGTAGTAGTACTTGTAGTAGTGGTGGTAATGGTGGTGCGAGTAAATCTATGTCATTTCAAGCACTGCGTTTTGTGCTGCTCGATTGGCACCAGATCGTGTCCTTCATGGTAATTGCCCGTGTCCACGAGTTGGGAAAGACAGTCATTCAAATTGAATGGAAATAATTTTGACTGGCCTCAAGTTAGCCATGATGAGATAGTTTCATGACTGAGGTTCTATTGGATGTTTGATCTCGCCTAATGATGGGTGCATGGGTTAATGGTGTATTTATTCTGTTTATGTTGTTCTGTCCACCTTGAAGTATCATAGTCGACAACACTTATGTAGTACGTAGTGTTGATTGGAGGAGAAGAGTAACGGCTCTCAATGACCATTATGGTAAAAGACAACCGGGAATGCGGATTTAATTTCGATTGGTGGGCTCCCTATCAATTTTAATGCCCATTTATGATTGAGTATAAATCACCTTGGTTTGGTGCTTTGAAGTAGGTTGAGCGGTCCTCGTCAGGGTTTTTTCTTGTGATGACCGATATTAAATCATGTTCCATTACGAGAAACAAAAACCATCTGCCATTTCAAATTGGAGTTTACACCTCGCTTTTGGAACTGGCTTACCGAATGACGTCGAAATCTACTACTTAGCTTCCGTTCCGAATAGAAATAGGGAGAGAATCCTTGTGAATATAAATCTGGCCAGGTTTGAGAAAAAGCCAATGATGCTTGGAAGCCACCCAAATGGTTTTTTTTGCCTGCCTAATGGAAGCAAACTTATTTTGCCATTAATTGTGAATGCACAATTAAACACGATCACTGAGGAGTGGAAAAATGTTACGTGCTTTCGGGACAGAAAAGCCATTGAAGACGCGGTTTTGCTGAAATTAACAACCGTGAAGAAACCGCACCAATAATTTGTGTCAGGAATTTGAACAACGTTGAAGCGAGTTACGGCGAGGCCCTCTGGCCACAAACCACCGAATGGTTTCAAATACCAACGAAGTTCAATGCCATAACCAATGTCCCCGTGCGAGGAAAAGCGGAGCATAGTGTTCTCACAAAAATAAATGCTTTTCATACATTATTGGATAAAAAAAAAGGTCAGATTAATAATAACCTTAAAGTTTTGAACGACTTTTGTAACCATACAAAGAATAAGTTCCATCATTCTCCCTAACAGGAACTTGTTGAGCTTTAATCAACCTGAGTGTTCATTACTTCCATTGCACACACTCCGTACATATTCGCACTCAGTGCTCATCGTCCATCCTCTTCGCCTTTATCAAGTGAAACTAAGTAACGTGGTTCACATGTGTGTGTGTGTGTGTCGGGTATTTTGTGCGTGATGGTGTGGGTGTGGGTGCGTGCGTACGTGATGCTTAGGAAATCCAAAATACTTGAGTGTCAGCCTGGAACTTGATTGTCTCCATTTAGCAGTTTTCGCATTTGAACAAATGTCAACTGACGGAGGCTGCTAAAGCGGAGCCAAAACTGTGATTACAGACAAGTGCCGTGGTGAAACGGTCGGAAGCAGATTCGTGTTGGAAACGACAGTGATAATGAATTGGATGACTTGGCTGATGAGGATGAAGGGGGCGGCGACGAAAGAGAAGAAGTGGCCCAAGAAAACGGCCAAGATGCCAACAACCATGGTGATTCAGAAGAAACTCCCCTCTTGTGTCAAGTGTCTTCTGGGCTGCACTTTGATAAGAGAGTGTTTTGTCCTTAAATACGAATCCGTTGTGGCCTCCAGGAGTCAGTGTCAAGTCAAGAACATCATCGTCCAGACTTCCATCCATCCACAGATTGAAGAGCGTGTGAATGCAAGTTCACGCCATTTCGTATATGTGTAAGGAGGATCGTTTGTGTTATCGAATTTTGGTTCGACAAGCCCAACAGAGCCAATCACATCGAAGGGGTTTATTGAGATTCAATAACACAAGCCATTTTCCTTGCAAATTCAAATCTCACCCGCACCTCCTGCATCTGCCCTAGCCGCCCGCCCCTCACATGGATTGAAGACCGACGTTCAGCCGTCTTTGGCAGCCCAGCTTTTCAAAGGGATTGGCTAGCGTGAATCTATGGTTGCTAGCTGCCCAGTGAAGGGCTGAGCTCCATCAGACAAACAACCATCGCCCGCATCTCACTCGCAGGGGAAACCATCCATCCCCCAGTGAAAGCCATTCTCATGCGACAATCTCGATCCACGTCGCCTTCATGGTGATGGTAGTGGTGGTGGTGGTGGTGGTGGTCGACTTTGTGATGATCCCTTTGAATCCCTTTCAAATTGTATTTTCATGATGTCATTTCGACTTTGAGAGCGACTGTGTGCCATTCGCCATTGCCCAACTACCATTGGTCGAGTTTGGATGGCATACGGAACTTCCTTACCTCAATTTGAAAGCGGAAAGATTCTTTTTTTTTTTTTTGGTTGAAAATACCTTTTGGCACCTTGTTGATTGCCATAGCGGTTAGCTCAATGAAGCGACAGTCTGTGGTGGCAGCATTTTAAACTATCCCACTTTAGGAAGACACTGTTTAATAGGTCTGGATAGCATACATAAATATCAATGTCTTTGACAAAGCAATCCCATATCATCGAGTAAGAGATTCGTAAAAATGAGCAACTTGGGTATCGTTCGATAGCCTGTGTGCTTTGAGAGGGATCGATCGAAGCCCTCGATTTTCCTCAATCCTAATACTTCCAGTAAAAGAGATGATGCTCGTCTTTTGGGGGGGTTCATCTTGTCGTCAAGCAAGACAGAAAGTTTTTGTTTGTCAGTGTCGTTTCTTGGAAGAATTCGTGCTCATTTTGAAGTTGATCCTCCAGATAATAGGACAAGTTTGTACCGAGGAGGAACCAAGCAATTTTACAAATAAGGCACGGGAGGTTACAAAATTGGAACAGGACAAGCTCCAATACTATATATCTCAAGTTTTTGACGAAAGTAAAACCGAGGTTACAATTGGAGGCTAGCCTACGAACGAGTTTCCGATATGCCGCTAGCGGTATCAAATGCCATTAAAAAGTAAATTGGTAACCCCAGTTCCGCAAGCCCACGTGACTTATTTGGAACATGTGTTTGATCCCATCAGTATTAGTTTGCCAGAATTCTCTATCGCCTTAAGACGAAAACTTTTTGACTCTCGCAAATAAAAGTATCCGAAGAATAAAACAGTCGGAAAGAATGTCTTTTCTTCATAAAGAGGTCCCATAAATTGCATGACGTCAAAACATTTGAGTCGTTAATTTCCGCCCTGCTCATCTTTCGTTTCAAGTACAGCTCTGAATTATGTGGGGTTTGAAGAGAAACAAACTGCTTTTGGTGTCTACAGACAGAACCAAGAAGATGGAACATTTCAAATTCAGATCGTAAATTGTCGACACATTCCATTGCTTTCGCCACAGTCCATCCGCAATCGGTCGTTGTCCCCATCCAAATTCCTATGATTCTCGGGAACTTTTTCTTACTTGTTCTTTCGTTCCCTTTTTGGGTGAAAGAAACTTGGATGGTTGGATCTTCTTCAAAGATCTGGGAGACTGCGTAACCTTGTTTTTCTTCTTCTTTGAGAGGAACTTTGTTTGAACCCAGGGTAACGCCAGGAATGTGGAACATACGAGGGAGAAAAATCAGGAACAGTGCAAACTTCGGAAAGTTCTTTTGATGAAAATGGTTGTCTCTTCCAATTGGGATTTGAGTAACTTGGAGACAGTTCGTTTTCGATCTTCAGATAGGCGCAGTAGAATTCGCGTGGTTATGGTGGTTTTTGCCTGGTCTCTGCTCTCTCTCGGGAACGCTTGGGCTGATAAACGGTATCTCGGAATCGAATCAACATATGATGTTCTTTTTGACATGAGACTGGATCTAGGTTCCTAAGCCCACGTGCATCAATTTTCACCCCAATCGAACGGTACGATCAAAAGTTACCCCCTCTCAAAGCTCAGTATATAACTTTCCAGAGAATGAGTGGCACAGCCTAGCCCTTTAGTGGTAATTGAATACCAGAAGAGGACTCAATCGATCATTTTGAATCCTTGTATGTACTATATTTGGAGAGGGCATAAATTTGGACCCTGCCGTTCGATTGAGCTGACTTTTGAAATGCGTGATTACGACGACTTGGGTCCAGTCTCAATTGAAGGAAAATGCAATCGTTCATTTGCATCCAAAAGGTTGATTCTAGACCTTAGCATCCACGTCCATTTTCCTGTGGTTCATGGGTGTGGGTAGAAATTACACTAAAATTGCCGGAAAAATATGTCGGGGTTTTCTCCCATGAGAGTAACAAACAGAGTATGATTTGGCACAATACAGCGAACTGATGTGTGGACTCGTTTGCCTCCATTTGCTTTCTCCTTGCATAGGCTGAATGTATCAGGACATTAAGGGTGACTCATGACAACCCAAGGGATCTGAATTGGAGCCGCTATACGGTAGATCAGGGTTTCCTAACCCGATCCAAACTGTATTTTTGTAATTAGAATTCGATCCGAAAAATTTCGCTCAATCCGATCCGAATCCTCCGAGATTGTGTTTACTTAACCCAACAATGCAGTCCACCTAGCCTCTTTCTCGGGCTCCTCCATTGTTCAATTTTCTCCCCTCGAATATTATAAAGGAATACATTTTTTTCGTATTTAACAACTGAATGTTTCATTCTCAGTAGTTGTGAGGGATTCCGCAAAAAATGAGCTTTTTTTATTACCCAATCCGGCCCATGACCAAACATTTTCAACCAAAAGGATTTTTTCCTTTTTTTTTGTTTGGTTTTTCACGGGCTTTTCTAACCGCTACAGGGAATGTAATCCCCAATAATATTAAAATGAAAAGTTATAATTCGTCTATTTATTACCTTTCAATCTTTTTATGATATTTGGTCTATCAACGAATTTGAGTTGACAAAACAAGTTGGTCCTTGAATGTAGGGTTGATCTGGAAAGCTATGTAAAGATTTGTCCAAGTCTGACTTGAAAGGTGCAACCAGATCAACAAGGCCTACGTATTCCGTACGAATATTAGAGGGCAGTAAATTGAACAATGAAGGAGCCCGAGATAGAAGAGATGTGGACTTCATTGCTCGGACTAGCCTGGATTCTCGAGGGCTTGAAGGTGCTCTCAAAACGCACATTAACCTTCTACAGGTCACTAGAATTGACCCTAAATCCTGGGTTGGGACAAAGCTCATGGATACTTTTGAAACCGTACAGTATCAGATGCCTTTCGTACCTTCTTTGAATACTGTACAGTCCCAACTTTTTCAGTCTCTCCCAATACGAGAGCTCTCTCATTCCTGTGATGTTCCTAGTGAATTTAGAAATTATCTTTCAACGCTCAGCCTAAGTTTGGTCGGAGTAGTGCGACAAAATAGAAAAATTTAACTAATATTTTTGAGCCGTGATTGGACCTCACTTTGATTGTCTCTTTTTTTTAAGCACATCTGATTAATCACGCTTGCTACTTGAATATTTGTTTTGAGCTTGTCTTTTTTGGGTCGGAAAATGTCTTAATGCACTTGCATTACAGGTTAGGCTATTTAAATCTGCCGCCGCTTTGAAGCTCCATAACTCGTGAATAGTTCGTCAAAGGGGAAAATGGTAGTTTTAGTGAAGTAAGCTATACTCCTTGTGAGTTTATATATAAAAAATTGTCGCCTCCAGCTGAATTCTCCTTCAAAGAACTATTAGAAGAATGTCCAGTCTCATTTTGAAGCCACGCTGAAAGGGAAATTTCGAGATTTCTGATCTTTTTACTAACTCGAAATATTCCTTTCAGCGTGGCTTCAAAATGAGACTGGACATTCTTCTAATAGTTCTTTGAAGGAGAATCGAGCGGGAGGCGACATTTTTTGATATTTTGATATCTTTACTCAATGAGACTTGTTAACTTCCCAAAAATTACCTTTTTCACCTTTGATGAAACAAGCACGAGTTATGGAGCTTCAAAGTGGCGGCAGGTTTAAATGGCTCACCCTGTGGACGTCGTTCTTTGTTGGAAAATTGCCTACCCATTGAAATGATGATGAGGATTTTTTAATCAGGATGATACAGCAGATTAAGGTACTTTAATTTTGACTCTCTAGAATGATCTAGATAACCTGTAAGACCTCAAACCATTCAATCTCTATATTCTTATCTGAATGTTGAGGTGAAGTGTATGTGTGCGTACTTAACCTTACATTCATGCTGATGGTTGTTAGACTGAAACTTCTGTTTACTCTTTGTAACTCCAATATTCTTGGACTTGCCACGTACATTCGCTAGAATTCCTTTTCGAAAACGAGGCTGCATCAATTTAGCTTACCTTGAAAGCTCGGATTGAGTTTCGGATCCGTTCGAATCCAATTGAAACCGAATTTCCAATCACTCAAATCGAATTTGACCAAATACCGATTCCGAGCCGGATCCGAATCCGAATTATATCGTGTTCGGATCCGATGCACATCTCTATTCTGTTGTACATATACCCAAAACTTTCGCTTTCTCTTGTCTCTCCTGGCGAAAGGAAAAAGTTTGCTCAAATCTTCGTTCATTCATCATGCACTTTTCTTCTTCCTCTGCGATTTCCGCAACGTCGACTCAATCTTTTTGCTCCTTTTGTCGCTCGAGCAACAATTCATTGTTTCGTTTTTGTGCGTCTTCGTTCGATGAGAAATGGATACTGTAAACGTACGATGCTCTAAATGTCATATTTAGTTATATCATAACCGAGGTCACCCCAGCTAGTCTAGTCTTGGGTGAAACAATTAGTCGAATTGTGCGACTCGTGCCTCTTAATCCCGTTAATCTTGATGAAACAACGGACATCTCCGAGCAACGCTCTTTTGTCACGACGCATGAAAAGTGTTGCCATTTGTTTGCAGATTCATAGCAGATAAAACAACATGTACCTATCTGTTTACTGACACGGCTCTCATATCAGTTGTGACTGTGGTTTGACATCACCAGAGCCACAGCTCCTCTCATAATCAAGGAATTTTACTCGAGCTAGTAAAAATGAATTAATTATTGGCATGCCTGAGCGACTCAATCACACTTGGAAAGATAAAACAACAACCCAAAAACATGTGATGTGAGGTCATACCCAGATATGGTTTTTTTAAACCTTCAACTTGAAAGTCTGTTGGTGATAAAATGAATGAATAAGAGACCTATCGTATTGTGAGGGGCTAGAAAGGTTGAAATTGTGCAGTATTCACAGAACTAGAAGGTATGAATAGTTCTGGTACTTGAACGCCTTTGAAAGCATCCATGAACTTTGTCCCAAGCCAAGTTTGTTAGGGTCAATTGTAGCCACCGTAGAGGCTTAACGTGCGTCTTAAGAGCACCTTCAAGCCCTCGAGAATCCAGGCTAGTTCACACAATGAAGTCCACTTCTCTTCTTTCTCGGGCTCCTTCATTGTTTAATTTGCTTTCCTCTAATATTCGAAGGAAATACGTAGGCACTGTTGACCCGGTAGCATCTTTCAAATCAGACTTGGACAAATTTTTGACCAAAATTAAAGATCAATCCTCTAATCAAGGGCTAGCCGGATAGATCCGAGTGCTCTAACTCAAAACTGGATCAGATCTCATTTGGATCCAAAACTGTAAAAATAATTGTAAATTTTCCATCGTGAAGTGTCCGCAAAATAGATCAAGAATTCATCTGAACAGCACGGATCTAGTAGGTTTTTTTTCCAAGGCCTGTTTTGTTGGCGAGCTTCGCCAGCTTCTCGACCACTGCAAACAGAGGGCTTCGCAGTCCTCACTCGACATGTATGAAAAATGATATGTTATTGCTGTTGTAATGAGGGTCATTGTTAACGGTCACTGTTGTGTCTGTATTCTCATTGTTCAATAAAAAAAGCCGAGACAAATATTGGTTCAGTCTGATGCACTTTTTTTTCGTTCATCAATTTCTCCTTCATGCTCGTAGCTTCTCCGTAGTTGGACATGTCAAACCAGCTGTTGATTTACGTTCGCTTTCCACTCTACTCACTCTACAGTATTATCGAAGGTTAGCGGTTAATGCCAGCCAGAAACGAACGATTGTTTCACATTTTCAATGCACGACTGCCACTTTCTATTTAGTCCGAGGAACCATCTTGACCGTGTATTTGTGGTTAGAAATTACTCTACTTCTATCATATACCAAGAGCTTCCAAAAAATCATTCAATAGGAATATCAGCATCATTCATTCATAAAACATCCGGATTTTTTCAAAGTCTTTTTTAGGGAGTTTTTAATGTCATTGGCCCGAGAATGATTGAAGGATGCCGAGTTGGTTCAATTGAAACTACGAATCCGTCAATGGGTTCAAAAGTGAACAACTAGAGTATGGATGGACGGGGATGCTAGGTTCGAGAATTCACATTGCGGAACCTAACCGGCTTCAAATGAGACTGACCCCAAGTCGTTACGACAATGTATTCTAATTTTCAGCTCAATCGAATCTACACAACTATACAGAGAATGAATGAGCTTAGCCCATTGTTACCAGCGGGTTAAATCATTTATCCTATGAAAACTTAGGTGCTGCGCTTTGAAAAGGAATTGCTTTTGTTCCGGTTGTTCCATCGAACCAAAACTAAAGTACGCATTTGCATTAACCTACGTGTGGTCAATCTCATTTGAAGACAGACACAATTCTTTCAATAGCTTCCAACCAAAATGATTGTTCTCTCAATCCTAGCATCCCCGTCCATATTAGAGAGGTTCATGGTTGGAACATGTGCATAATATATGGTGGAACTTGTTTGAAGATGAAGAATGACTGCTAGTTTCATCCTGACACGAGTCTCGCGTGAAAATGCTAAAATGGTCTGTTCTCCAGGGTTGCATTTGTCACTGTCACATGTGTTCGTGCAAGAGTAGGAATGTTCAAATGTCTAGCACCATTGTGCGTACGTGCTTTTAGGTAAATAGTGTATTGGGTCGTTGGGAACGAGTCTTATTAATCAATGCTTTTCGTAGATGAGGATTTCTCAAGAACGGGAGTCTGTTTGAAAGTCATCCCTCCTACTTCACGTTTTTGTTACAACAAAACAATATCATTTTAAACCATTTAAGAGATAGTTCATGTTCGTATTTCTTACCTTTTGGTCGTTGACAGGTTTCGGTTAACGTCAAACCTGAAATAATAGCTATACTAACAGGAGTGTGAAGATGAAAGACACTTACATGAAATGAGAATATTTCCCACACACTTCGACGACAAGAACATTCTTATGTGTTGATTGACAACAAATGTAATGCAAAAGCCTACCCTATCTTTTTGAAAAAAGAGAAAATCAAATGAACCTATCCTTTTTCATAAGAAGGTAAAACCTTGCTGCTAATAGTAATTTGCGGTTCCTTTGTTGTGGTCGATGTTCATGGTTGGGAGATGCACCACGGGAGACCCAACATGTGTCTCATGTCCCGTCTAACTCTTTGTGTGGCTCTTGTTCCAGGTGTGGTTGACTACTTGCAAACAGAAGTGTCCACTTCCAAGGAGAAAAAGTTTCCGCTGGTCACGTTTGTTGACACACCCGGACTTGTGGATGGGGATATGAACTATCCTTTCGATGTGAATGAGGCCATTCTTTGGTTGGGGGACCTGGTGGACATGATCTTTGTGTTCTTTGATCCCATTGGACAGGTTTGTATGACACTATGCCCATTCGAGTAGACCTGATTCATGGTGACGGCAGAAAAATTCGGATTTTGGGTAGAATTCCATGACAAGAGATGAGGAGTAATATCGAGAGAATACAAAACTATGTGCTTGGTTCGACAATGTTTCGTGAAAAGGAAAAGAGACCCGTGCACTTGAAGTGAGCCGAACCACTCGAGATAAAAAAAAAAAACATTTGATAATTTTCAAGTCATACTCGATGTAAGACTTCAACTTAGGTGGTGAGTGGATCTGACTTGTTGTTGGAGAACGAACCAAGTTGATCCTTCTCTTCAAAGATTTGAGAGCTACAATTCTTCGTATTCTAGCCACGTTCTCCAACGGCAAATTGCTGAGCCCATTTCTATTCCGTTTCCAACTCATTTATCCAGTGCTCACTGGCTCACTGGCACACTGGCTCGCTCGCTCGCCCCTTTGCCTTCTCTACCTTGACTGGAATTCGTGGCTCGTTACTCCAATCGGTCCAGGGTACAAGCCACCAACCAGCCAGATAGATACTTCAGAGCAAAGGTCTACTCTACTAATGTCAGATAAGCGATGCACTCGTTTCGGAACCGCTTTGAGCTCCAATGGGAGTGCTCTCGAAGAATTATGAGCCTGAGATTTTGACCAAATTGAATGGTCCAAGTGGAACTTCATTGTGCCAAGATGTTCCAATGTTACGGTACCAATGAGGTTGATGTGTAGCCGAGGGGATGCCAGATCCGCCCAGATTTGCATATCAGTCCAATGGCAATCCGCAGTCGCTTCCAAGTAGGGGAAAGATGAGAACATTTAAAAGGTAGGAAATCTTTCGAGATGGAAGAAATGAGGAAACGAGAAGATGTGAGCGAAAGCTCACTGCAACTTCCAGCCGACAAGTATGAGTTCCAGGAGCCTAAAAGGAACCATTGAGAACACTGGGAACATTGGAGCTATCTAAGCAAGACTGATAGAAAAAGACTTAGTGCAACTCCGATTTGGGCTAGATCATGGTGAATCTGGAATTCAAGGCAAAGAAATCATCATCCCTTTTGACGGATGATATCAATACCCAAAATGGTATTTATCTAGATTTAGTATGCATGGTACTTCTTTTTAAGGTAATTGAACAGCTTCATGGAGAAGTTGTCTTGACGGAGGTTCTTATTATTTGCTTGCATTAATCAAGTCAAACGCTGTGTGCCCATAGAACCATATTGATTAGCTTAACATAATCATGTATGTAGCTTTGCAAAAAAAACGAAAACGTTAAGCCTTACGTGTTCCTTTGCTGCTTTCAATGTGGAGAAAATGGGCCACACTGGCCCCTTTGTCTTCACCTTATGCGTTCTCGTTTACTTGAGGCTCATTGTAAGCAAACTTTGAACATGTAGAATACGCCCTAAGAACGGCCGAGGTGCTTCAATTCGAATTAGAAATTAAAATTGTATTTTTCACACGCATGGCAGATTTTTGGGTAATATGTCCAATTCTATTTATTTTTAAAAATCTACCCATACTTTTACTTTGCTCTGGACACATCCGTTTTCTCGGATTACTTGATTTAAATGTTATTCCAGGGCATGGCTTCGTTGAGCCACTAATACGGATCAGTTATGTATGGTAAGGTAGTCTCTGATGAAATTAAATACAGGTAATTATCTTCGTCTGAAATTGTTAACTAATCCTTTTCCTAATGCCTACGGTATATCACCAAGAAGTCGCAAGATAGCTCCTAAGATGTCATAAGGACATGTATTCATGGCTGAAGCGCCATAAGTAGCATATCATCGTTGAAAGTTAGATTCTGCCACTCTGCAGGATTTCGAAGAAAACTAACTAAACTGAACAGGACTGGATTTTTTGTTGTATTCCTTAGCGCGCCTATTCTTTCATTTGACTCGTTCGTTCTGTTTGACCTTAGGCCCTTTGCAAGCGAACCTTAAACATTGTGGAATCCTTGAGTGCGAAGCATTCCGAACGTATGAGATTCTACCTTTCCAAAGCGGACGAAGCCGGACATGAATCCGATCGACAGAGAGTTATGATGCAAATCGTACAGGAGCTCTGCAAAAGACCCACCTTGAACCGGACCGGATTCGAGATGCCTACCATATTCATTCCCAACCCCGACAAGGTGAGTCCCTGATGCTCTCCGGAATCTTGGATAGCAATTCAAGTTGAAGAAAAGCTCATCTAAGAGACATGTCAAACGTTTCAGCCGAGTCGTTGCGTGAACCAAATCGAGGATGTATGCAAGGACATCGAAAAGACCATCACCCAAACGATCCAGAATACACTGAATCAGTTGGAGAAGGATTGCGACGAGATTGGTGACTTGGTGGACTCAAAAATCGCCCGAGACAACGAGGCTCGTTCACACAACCTTCGGGCTGGCACCAAAGGAATCCTTTTGTTCTTTTTGGGTTTGACCCTGCCTCTGGCCTTGTTGGTCAATCTTTTGGCGACGAGTTTCCCTCAAAAGATGCTCAAGGACCTCCTCGGGCTAGAGGGAATGGAGTCGCTGAAACTCTATCTGGTAATTATTACCCAACCAACTTTGGAAAGGCCACCTGAAATCACGGTAATGCACTTAAGGGTGGGTGTGGTGGCACACTGACTCGACTCAAAGAAGTTGAGAGAACGAAACAACAAGTTTCGGTCGTACAACGAAAAAAGAAAGCAACCTTTTTTGTCACTGGAGGATGTAAATTTCCATTTGTGTTAATTGCTCGCTTCTCCTCCTTGAAGTACACCCGTTTTCTTCCTACTTTCATATTCATGGGGTATTATGTTAATTCTGGGCATTCTGGGCGCTACTTTTTTTGGTTCAAGAATTGAGAACGGTTTTTGTGTTTTTGTTATTTCAGTCCCCCATTCGTGGCTTTTGGGATAGCATCCCTCAGGAGTATCACTTCTACGCGCTTCTCACTCTGGCCTTGCTGACCTTAATCCTGCTTGGTGCGGCCAAATTTCTGTCCCGATCAAAGGCTACCATGTCCCGGAAGCACAAGAAGAAACTTCTTGAACAACAGACTTACGTGAGGACTGTGGTGAAGGACAAGAAAGTAAGTGCATGCAATCGGTCCCAGGACCACGGCAACTTTGAGAGAGAGAGAGAGAGAAAGAGAGAGAGAGCAAATAGTAGATTTTCTTGAAGGGCACCCACAATCACCTCAACCCCAGCTAGGAATAAACCGAGCGAGGCGAGCCTGGAAGCCCTTCCGTGTCTTCATCGTCGGTGTTTTTTTTTCTATGTTCTTTGTGGCACGTGTTCATTGTTCATGGCATTTGGTGTTGGGATAGCTATCCAAGTTGCTTGGGGCATTTAATTACACTGCGGTAATGGGATCCACCCGCAACAATGCCTTTGAGCTCGAGGGTTGATGTGGGCTTGGAAATAAGATTTGAATAATTCCATCTCATTAGGTTCAGCATGGATGAAGGGGCCACCGTCACACGAGCAAGATTTATGTCCTTTTTTTTCATTTTGTCTTCGCTGAAGTTACTGAAGGAACGCTTTTTGTGGTAGGAGGAAAAAGGTCTCTAGAAACTGAAAAGGAAGCTTTGGGACCCCCAAAGCAGAGGATGAAAGCCAGGGTTTAATCAAGGTCCAATCATAAAAAAAGTCTGAAGGGCAAGTCGAATATCTCCGACTGAATGATTGGGAGAGAGAGTCCCGTGTCGCCAAGAAAGTCTCTCTTGTCAATTGCCAGATTAGACATTCCAATATCCAAACTGGTATCGGGAAACCAAATATTTATCCCAAGTTTTTGCCGATACGAAAAAGACCAAAACTAGTATTGGCTCTTTGAGGTGGGGAGCTTGCCTATATTCGAGGCCATACGGTGGGATATACGAAAGTTGGACTTGAAGCGGCGATCCCAGCTCACAAAGGATCCTTTGATGTGCGACAAGCACTATTTCTCCTGCCTTGTTGACGGCCTTGGGCAGGCTGAAGTAAGCCTTACATACTTAACTTGGTACGGACATCGTTGTGTCTATTCACCTACATCGGCGAAGGCGAAAACCGAATTGAGGGGATCCCCGAGCAAAGAATTTGGCAAATCTCTTTGAACTCATATTCCATGTGAATTGCAGAGACGAGCCAGACGGCAATTCAGTTGAGATAAAAGGACGACTAGGGGCTTCTCTGTGTTCTGTGTGTTCTGTGTGCTTGTGGTCCGTCCATTGCGACCAATTCCAACTAATGTTAAGCCATTGAGAGAGAGCCTGACCAGAGTACCTTGAGACGACAGTGGCTTCAATGGGAGCACAGTTCGTCACGTCGTTGTTAGCTAGTAGTACATACTACATCGATAGGGTGGGTGGTTTCTGGTTTTAGGATCACTTCAAGTGGAAGCACGATTCAGGTTCTGGGCTTCTTACAATACGCCCGAATATATCCAATCATTACCTTGAACACCACCATGCTCTACAGCAACTTCAGCATGGTGGATTAAATCATGGCGGAAAGCAATTTACCGATTATACGTTTACTTTTTGTCCATGAAACGTGCAATTCTTCGGCAAGATGAATTGTACGATTGCCTTTATGGGCTATTTTGGAGTAATAACTTATCGGCGCAAGTTTGTCGCCGACAGACCATAATTCATAACTGAAAAAAGCAATGGCCAAATGTCAACGGCAGGACGTCCATGAGTCTTGTTCAGTTGTTCTTGACCGGTCGAGAATGAAAAATGTCCGCGAGTGGTTTTGTTAACGGACTAATTTGTTATGTAGGTAAATCAGTGCTGCTTGTGACAGGCAATCAATCATCCATTGGTCCGGTTGGCTTTTGACCTCGGGAGCTCCTCCCAAGAAGATCGCATCGATGGCTCTGCGAAAGGATAAGATTAGGTTCATAAAGGTTAAAGGGCGAAAGGACACTGGCCGTGCTATAATAAATAATTCTATATCGCCAGTAATTCTTGTTTCATGTTCCTAAACTCGAAGGTTTCAAGTGAACCAGCACTGCAAAAAAGCCGTCTCTGGTCTCCCCAAAGACCAGTCTAAAAGGGCCACCTGAAACGGCCTTATGCCAAAAAGTGGTCCATGAAACCACAAGGGAACCACCGTCAGCCGCCAGGCTCGGGAGATTGGGAGAAGTCAAAATGTTAAAACCCTTTTCCCGATGCCAAAAGTCTGTGTCATGACTGAATTCTCAAGGTCGTGCCAAATCAATCTCATTTCTCTTCCCCAAATAGATTTTTAGCACTCTTTTCTGTTCCAAAGGCTTGCCAAGGAAAAGTTGACGTTTTCAAAAGTGGAATCGCAAAGATATGATCATTACCGATGAAGACCAAGAGGATGGTGTTTGTTGGTATTATGGAAGTTGAATGACCTTCCGGAAGGTGTTACCGCCTGTACCTATAGATGAAACCTGGACCTAATAACCTGAAAGGGGAACATTTCCCCTTCCTAATAGATTGTTGTTGTTATTATTAGCTCCGTGTCAAAGCTTTTAGCGCGCTTTGTACCTTATCCGGAACATTGATTTAAGGGCCTGAGCTGAGGCAGAGCTTTCTGAGGAGACTGTTGTAGCTGGAGCCACAATGTCAGGACTTGGGATTGAGTGTTCCTTGGCGAGGCGGTGTAGTGGTGCTTCATTCTCAAAGGGTTCTTCTTCGATTTATTGACGCTCATCGACGAGTAACATTGAGGGGAGTTCCGGTCAACACGTTCTTCATCTCGGATGAAGCTCCATTTCACTGGCAGAGGTGGGCCAAGTGAGCATTGAAAAAGCCTTTTGGCCAAGTTTTCTTTTTGCCCTCATCTTCCAATTGATTTCTGGGTTGATTTATCTGTACCTTTCACGTCTGAGCCTCTCGAGTTGAGTATTGAGTAGTAAACATGATTTCCAATTTTATCCTTGATCGAGACGAGAAAAAGCCGTTGACATACGGCTCCACTAACGAGATTCTCTCTGAGAGTGAAGGAGAAATTTGACTGGGACTTTCCAAGAGCCGGTGACCAATTTCCATTCTGTTCGCGGCGTTCTCCTCGTAAAGAACTGTAAAATGTCCTCGGATTTATTTGTCACCTTACTTCGAGGGAAGAAGTACGACGAAGACGTCAAGGACGATGGCTCTTTATAGAACGAACCAAATGGAACTTGTTCCCAAAAAAGTTCCCCACTCGGCTAACTTGCCTGCAGTACCTGCCGGCAGCTGAACGAACGACGGACAGACGAGCTTGAAAGATCCCCAAGCTTCACTTCATTCGGAAAAAGTTTCGGATTACCCGTTATAAACGCAACTTTTGTCGACGTAATAGTTTGCGCTTAATCTATGTACCGGCATGTTTTTGGATTAAAAACACATTCTTGTGAGTCTTTTCATCCAAACGTTTGTTCCTTATTTTCAGCAATCCCTCTATAAAGAGTACTTGCAACAAATGGTCTCGGAACATGATCTCTAAGCCTGCCAACTACTTCGTAAGCAACGCGATCCATGAGGAATGTCGGTGAATCTCTCCACATCACAAGTGCCTAAATGAAATCTCAATTGCTATGACAGTATCCATGTGCTTGCCAATGGATTGCCAGGAATATTTTTTTATAAATATTGATCAATGTTCTTCCACAAAATGAAATAAACAAAGACATCACATAGCACACACATACTGAATCGGCGTCGGAAGCCATAGGTCTCATGGCACTTTAATCCGGCATCAGAACAATCTAGGTATGTGTGTGGAGGTATGTTGGTCTTTTAGTCCGGGTGAATGTGCTACCACCAAGTATGATGGCTAAGCTCAAGTTTGGAAACTGGTTCGATGTCAAAGGCTTCCGGGAATGAATCTGAAAAATGTGCTATCTAAATTTACCGTATTCCACTAGATGGCTGGGATCCAATTGAAAGATTGCCAGGACGTAATTTAATCTCTGTAGCTCGAGCCAATCCTTTCAAATCAAGCCAACGCCCGTGTGCTCCACCAATGCCTTTCCTGCGTTTACTACGGGGTCCTTACTCATACCTAAATTGACACATTTCTCCACATTTCCCCAGGGTGCCTCTTCAGTGGAAGTGATCTTCCTCATGCAGTGTACAGTATGTAGTACTACACAGACACACTATTTGAGTGGTAGAGGATCGACGAAATGCCGTGGACTCATATTCCATCTCCTTCCTTGAGCTCTCCAAATTGTGTTCGTGGGAATCGTGGCCTTCCTTCGCCGCCCAATGGAACAAACAGTGGACCAGACCTTCAGCGGTTCAAAGCCCTTCAGCGAGGCGAGCTTCTGCTGACGCTCCAAGTTGACTTGAGCGAGCGAGGCAAAAAGGGAAACGGGGGAAACGTGGAAAGAAGAAAAAGCAGAAGCGCTCCTCTGTCTGCGTTGGCGACTGTTCGTGCCGGTCACCGTCAAGACGGGAAAAGAAATCAGGATCTTGAACGGGAACGGGAGGTTTGAGCACCCCGGACCCATGAGCGAACAATAACACTTCTGCAGTCGACGAGTGAGAGCGGAATCGAACGGAGAGCAATCATCACCACGAGCATATTTATTTCTGAATCGTCTCGAGAAGCCATACCAGACAAGTGGAATATCTAGTCTACCACGGCTTCTTTCCAATATCTGGGGAGGTCCCACGATCGCCAGGGACCATCTGAAACGAGAAAGCCAGGGGAGGAACAAAAATTGTGAGAGACATCTACTACAGTCATGTCATTAACATGTTCCCTCCCAGAGGAAATGAGTGTGCTGCTCATCTGAGAATGAGCGAATAGTGAACCCACTCATCGAGTTGCGGCGAGTGGATGTATGATTAGTGAGTGAGAGACAGTGTGGAATACATCAGGGACCAACCTACAAGTGGGGACAGAGGAGGAAGTGGTGGTGGTGTTGGCAATAATACTGATAATAATCATAATAATAATAACAACAACAGCATCAGTGAGTGGTAGCTCGTCTCCTTCTCCCTTGGGTGACGCTTTTTGGCCAGGCTTTGGCCGTGTCACATCGGTTCCTAATTAGACTGGACCATCATCGGCCAGTGGCCTTGGATCGAAGAATCCAATTGACTTTTGTGTCTTTGTGTCTCATTCAAGGCTCCGGGAAATTGGAACGAAGGCCAGAAATAATATCGTTGTGGCTTGTCACTGGGTGATCCAATCGTGGGACAATCATGCCTTCAGCCGCCAGTTTGGAACAGCTCAAGGAGAGACTTTGTCGGAGAGAACAGTAAGCAATCGTCAACACTTGACACACTCATGGATCCCTTGAAACAGTGAAGGCAACCGGTTCCTTTCCCAACGGAACACGGTGTTCACTCTGTCAATCCCATAAAGACGTCGAAATATCAAGAACGCCATAATTCAAAGCTTTTTTCACTTCCTGCGCAACCATTGCCAAAGGCTTCCACGACAAGAACTGTCAATACTCTTTATTGTTGGGAAAAAGCGGATATGTCTACAGGGTGTACAGGGACCCAACACAGAAATCAAGTCAATCTCCTTGGTACTCGTTTTGAAGGACGAATGTCAAGCCGCATTCAAGTCCTCCGTTAATGCTGCACATTTTGCGCTGGTAGTCAAACCTTTCTAATCTCGTTATAAACTCAGGCTTTTGCCCGGATTCGATCTCGTTCATGGCCCTCACTAAGCTCGCGCATGCACGTCGCTTCTAGCCAATAGTCAAAGTCTCAAAGGAAAAGGCCTCATGGATTGGCGTTAATTTCGCCATTCCCATTGGCAAAATGGACCTACAACGGGGGTAATTAGATATAATGTGGTGTTGGAAAAAAAGTTACCACATCATAGAACATTGACAAAGCAGTCCCGCTTGAATAATCCTTACAAAACAAAAATTGTTTTGAACTGAATCGTCATATAAGGTCTTATTGATAATACCGGTAAAAGAAAAGTGGTCTCGAAACAGCCTGACGGAGTTTAATGAACATGTACGTAATAATATCAATTATTTTGAGACTACGATCCTCACCCGGGAAATGCCACAATTATTTTTCTGTAGCTCTGTCTGGCTGTAGTTGCAATCTCTTAATTGCAAAAATAACCAAAATCGCGTGAACTGTTTACTGTGCTTTTACCAAAAATAGACGACACATTTAATTTGAAAGACGATAGTTGAGGACCACCCTGCACAGTCTCGCATTGGCCCAAAATTTAACCAACATTTGGAACCCCAGAGAGTCAACAGAGAGTTCTCATTTCAAGGCAATGACGTGAAGTGATAATTTGTTGCTGGAAGCCCACTTGGAAGAGAGACCACCAGAGGCTATTTACACTAGTTTTTGTTGAGCGTCTCCAATTAATGAAGTTCTCTTGCTAGTCCGGCTCTCTTATGGATGATGATGATGATCTGTGTTCCAGGTGGTGCCACTCAGGCGTGAATTATTGGATAGCCAACCTTGAACAAACTTTAAAGGTTTTCATTAAAAGAGTGCCTTTCCCAACTTGCTTGCTTCCTTGTTTGTTGGACAGCAGACTTTTCGTTGATCCTCCACGTGATCACGTTGGTTTTTGGTTTGCACAAGATGAGGGCCTTGATTGTATTTCCCTGTCGTTTTCCGTCTTTTGTCAAAGGTTCGTCGTGTTTGGGTGCTAATATTCGATGTTCCAATTTAAACTCTTAAGTAGGTGTTCGGGAAAGAAAATGTGTCCCTTTTCAAGAGCGAAGGTAAAGATGGTGAGCAAGAATATGCTTTGGCCCTAAAGAGTGTCTGAAGGCTTGAAAACTTGGCCGTTTGAATTATGCAGAAAGTTCATTAACAAGGAAGGCCAAAAGGGAAAAGGGAAACGTTAGCTGGTCCCTGTGAAATGAAAAAAAATATCTATCTACGTCTTTTGAGGGGAAGCCCCACTTGCTATTCGTCTTTTTTCTTTGTTCTAAAACTTAGTTAATAGCCTTGTGTTTAATAACATTGAGAATGAAAAGTTTTGCTTGAGTTCGAAAACAAGTTAATAGTCTAGCCTGGCACAGTCGGTTCTTCTGGAACCAGACTGTCGACGGTTTTGAGCGAATCCGACATTGAATGCACGGACAAATTGAGGTCCTCTAATGAAATTCAATCATCCTCACTGATCTAAGATTAGCTAAGCATCGCATGCCAACGGAAAATTGAATTTCAAAGACCACCATGAGGAAGATTTGACTGACGTGGGAGCAAGTTAAACTCGGGCTTATGAATTCAATTGCAGGTAATTATTTTTCTCAAAAGGGAGTTCATCACTTACTACTATGGACCAGGCAGGAAAATGTTCGATAAATCGAAAAATGTTGAGGATAAACGGAAACTTGCCCAAACGAAATTATCGTTGTATGGAAGGGCACTTTTTAAGACAATATGGAGGCAGGAAACCAAAAGTTCCAAGTTTGTATTTTGGTGCCATATTCAAGTGCAGTTAAAAAAAAGTACTTGTTATTCTTAAAAAACTGAAGCGCAAGTATATACCACAGTACGAACTTCCAGTTTCTTCATTCATTGTTGACATTCGGACGCATTATCCTAAAAGTGGACCAATCAATATGGGCCAATCAATTACAATTCCAAAATCGTTTGACCAAGTGATGGTTTGAAAGAGATGTGTCTAAGAAATTGGCCAACCGATCTTCCGTCAGTTGTACAGCAATATGCCCAAAGAGACCAAGTGCCAGAATGATTGAAAGTGCTTAAATGTTTATATATCCCCAACGTGAACGAGAGACGACACACTTGAAAGAGAGATTGCAGTAGAGCGCCTGGATAAAACCAGGGTAGTCACAGAAAAGCTAGATAGACTCGTTTCATTTGATAAGGTATGTTATCGGACCCTTGTTCCGCAACGTTATTAGATTCACTTGAACTCTGAAACCATTTGGAACGTGAGGTTATGAAGCTCAAAAGCCGACCACAATTTCCTTCAGGGTCTTTTCGTGTGTTGAATGCTATTTTTCGAGGTCGCAGAATAAGGCTATTTTTCCCTTATGTAATCTGATATACGACTACATTGGTTTCATGGTTGTTCATTGCACTTGCTTCCATGCCTTGAATTGCTCTAGTTTGGGAAGCCTCAGTTTTAAACCAATTATTTATGGAGGTAAAATGACACGAAAATTGAGGTCACGAGAAACTCCTGACAGGAAACAAAAGTAAACGGCACTTACAGTTTTCCCTTACCATATAGTATAACCATGACAATTGAACAACTTGAACAAACTTGGAGCGAAGTGGAAGATGTAGTCTGCATTGTTCTAAATTTCGTTGTCCCGTTTTTTCCACCAAATCCCCGATATTTGAGTGAGATCTGACCTCAAGCTTCCTTCATTCAGGAAACGCATGTGCGTTATGAGAAATCAATGGGACTTGGAGGCTTCATTGACCATTGGGCCAAGGTGCTGAAAATAACTGCACAAGCACATCGAGGGCAAATGACCGGCGTGGGCAGTATGGATTGTGTAGGATTAATTCGCCAAACCGCGCCCTATTTATTCCGCTCCCCAAATCCGATTGATCCTTCAGCGCTTCTCATCTTAAGTATTCGCATATCCTTGATACCCGAGCCCACGTACCCTAAACCTGGATCTTATAGCGGAACTATCTCGCTTTCTCTTTCGATATGCAGCTACTATAGATCATAAATAGACAATTCCGACTTGGTGCATCCACTGTATATTGTATACGATCTATGAAATGGCAGAATTTTCTTCTATTTTTTTGGCCTGCGATTGAAACGAAAATGCATCTTTTGGTCCCCAAGCAAGCAAGCATCACGAAGTGGCAACTCGTTTAAGCTGCACGCCCCTGATTTAAAGTAGTGCCTGCCGGCAGGCATCCTTTGAGGAGTGGTCCGGGTTGAGCATGTTGGAACGGACCAACTCGGGAGAAGGTCCCATTTTTGCATTGGGGCAAATCCTTTGACTATCAAACAGTCCCACCCGTGGTCCTTAACTTGACTCGGCGGAGAACCCCCTCCTTGCCATCTTAAAGATTAGTGCTCACGTTTGCATTGGTTGCGACAAACATTACCCAACGACAAAACCAAGATGAAGCGACCATCCGTCCACCCTTTATGTGTGCCAACATCGCTACATACTGACTGCACAACCAGAAGAATCAAGTCACTATTGGTTTGGTCGAATGAATTGCATTGCTTCAAAAGTTGAAATGAAAATATGAAATCATTGTTTCTCACGTGTCATAGAACACCACAAGAATATTGACAAATAGTATGCAAATTGCCCAATTTCTGCATTAATAGGGGTGCGGGAAAGGATCAGAAAAATACAATCTGATGTTAATGTACATAATAAAATTGTTAAGAATAAAGTCTCAAGTCGATGCTAAAGCGCTGAGATGAGTATTCTTTAAGATAGATGGGGTGCTTTGAGCATGGGGATCAAATTTCCTTTTTTCATTGACGGTTTCCAGTACAGTGGGGAGGCCTAATCTTTTTGAAACCCATCCAAAAGCTGTTTTGTAAGGAAAACGTTTTTCTCGCTAGAAGGTGGAATTTGGTATTAGTTGTGTTTGATCAAATAGATATTCAAAGCATTGCTGAGAATTATAGCGTGGCAGCCAAAAATATACTTAAAATGGGTACCTGTTTTTCCGTTGTATACTTATTGTCTTATTATACTACATGTTATATGGTTTGAAATTTGCAGTTGTCAGATTCCATTCTGAATTTTGACGTTTCATCTTGGACTGACCTTTGCTTGCGGATCCACATTGTTTTTGCCTCTTTTCAAATCCTAATGGGAAAAAAGTTCCAAGAGAAGTTAGCCATGCCCAAACTGTGCCTCAAATTCGATCAGAAAGTACTCCCATTGCTCATTGGGTTTAGGTGTCCATTGTTCCAGATCCTCTTCCCTCAAGAGGGTTAAGTGAAATTGAGTTGGGGTTTGTTCCAATTGACCTCTAGTAATGAAGGAGGGGCCCTGACCATTTATCATGTGGGTCGCACCACGCCAACTGAAAACAACTTGATTTTGCTCCTCGATAAGGGTATGATCTCGTGAAATTACCGGAAGTAGACAAAAGTGAAGTGGGCACTTTTCACACTTGATGGATCATCAAAACCCATTACACGGTTTTCCCTGACTTTAATACTACGACGTACTCTGGGCAAGGTTTTGAGGTTCCCTTGAGCTGTCACCCAATGACTGATGAACCAAACCAGTTCCCAAAATGTACTACGAAGGCTCCTCTCCAAAGAGCGTTGCTGTATGGTACATCTTGGACATTCCACATGTGAACAGTGATGCCAAAAGGAGGAGCAAAAATATGGGACACGCACTCTGCGAAATTGGATGATCAAGGAATGTCCTTATGTCTGTCACTTTATGTCTGTCACCTTCACCCCATAACCACGTTTGAAGAAGAATAAGCACTGTAAAGTTTTGGCAGGTTGAATGCCTCCTAGTCATGGATTCTTTGATCCGCACCCAGCATTCTTCAGGACCGATTGCATTCCAAACAACCCAAGACCTCAATTGTGCCTGAAAGGAAGCCTGAGGGGAGCGTGTTTTTAGCAGTGTGGGCTGAGGGCTGACATTGATTGATCCATGGTCGAAAGGAGACCTTCAATCAACAAGTAACAAGAGATTGAATCCACACGCGAATGGATCTTGCTCGTCTTGCTTGCTCCTTCATTCGCCCCTTTTTTCCCTTTTTTCCTTTTCTTCTTTCTCTCCCTAACCAAAGACAGATCCAAATATCATTCAGGAAAAAACGATCCAAAATTGAGATCGGTTCCGTGCGTGGCCTTCAATTTTGTTCGAATAGCACGAACTTGGCATTTGCTACCTACAGAAAGGACAATTCTTTCTGAGGTTGGTTTCCCATTCGTATTCATCCCCAAAACATTCATTCTCTTGTTTTTGCAGCTTGAACCATACGGAGTGTGAGAAGGCGTCTCTTCCGACGTTAGAGCACGCCTCCTTGGTCCACTCTCACATTCACCACCCCAATGGTATCAACGATGGACAAGACTCGGCGGCTTTGGCCTCCACAGCCGACGCTGCCGCGGATTCCTACAACCAAACACGAAACGCCATTGTCTACATATCCGTGAGTTGATCTTCCATACCAGACCATCAAATGGGGCTTCAAGCTGCTGTAGGTAGAAACAAGGCACGATAGGAATGGAGTCGCATTTGTAAGTGACAGGGGTTAATTCTTGGCCTTCCTTTGTGTGTTACTAACGGGGAACACCAATTCGAAACTGGAGTGTGCTCATTTCACATGTAAATGGCATTCCATAAATCTGGCTGCAAATGGCCATTCATAAAGGCAAAACAGAGAGACGTGCCACTCTTTTTTCCAGCTTTCCTAGGGCATGAATTCCAAGGTTATAAGTGTAGATTGCAAACGGTCGGCTCAAGGTTACCGCATGTATAAGGCCGTTAGTTTAGTCTCCCCTTAGCCTTTGACCACATCATTCCAAGACCCAGGGAAAGGGATCGAGCTGGCTAGAAGAGCATGAGGTGAATCAAAGAAGGTCCATTCATTCTCATAGTCGGTTGCAAGGTCCAATTTGCTTAAAGGGAGTACGTGACGGGTAGATGGTTGTTGTGGAAGTAGCATTTCTTCTGGGTTTTTGTTTCAACCAATTGGGATGTTCTTGGGCCATAAACGCGCAGGATAACAGGCTTCCATCACCATCATCATCATTTTCTTCTTTTTCCTCAACGTCGTCATCAGGAGCCCTTCTTTCTTACTTTCCCTGCTGCATTACCTATGTGAAATGGGCCCTTTGATGCTTCTCATCCTTTTCTTCATGATGTGAGGCCTGGGGAAATGCATCATCGGCCAAGAAGACAAGGTAAATCCTCGGGAAAACAACTCGAATCCCTCTTCACTCGCTCGCTGACTTGTGCCTCCCTCCTACCCGCTTACCCTTTCCATCATTGGCAGGACTTTGTTGGTTCATTTCGAGAAGGGCTTCCTTTGTCCCTTTCTACCCAAACAGGACATTTGGCGCGCTCAGAAGCACTGTTATTGGACATGATTGATCCCATAACTCCCAAATGGAGTTTTCGAACGTGCCACGACAGATCCCAAGGGACAATGTTGAACGAGTCAAATCGGGGGATTGGAAGCATTCTCAAATGGGAACCAAGTCCGATTTAAGACGATGCCTGTGTTGTTTCGCTTGCAGCGGCATCATGGGAATGTTACCCTTCTCAACCACGCGTCAAACTTTCAACTTATGGTCCTATCTCGACCATCAAGACCTCGAAGACCTCGTGTGCTACACAGTCGATAGCTTATCTCTCAGTTGAAAATGCGCCTCGATAAATCTTAGTGAAGAATGGAAGTTGAATGGCCATGGATCATTAGTCCCAAGAGGGCAATAAAAGAATGCACATCTTAATGGTCTCCTTAAATCCGCTCCTATTTCCTCAAAACAGCAACTCTATCCGGGAGGGAAAAGAGAGACATAAATATGCCTTTGTTGTCGTTCCACATTTACATTTAAGACATGGCCTGGAACAAATATTTGCCCACAGGTACCGGTGGCCGGACCCCAACAAAACCAATTGAACCCGTGAAAAGGCCATGATTCGGAAAACCAAGAAAATGGCCAAATCATCCAAACTCTCGGACTCTGACAGCCCTATTTTCAATCTACGTACGTATGGATGAGCTCCACGCCTTCAACTCCCATTATAATCAGACAAGACCAACATGGAACAAGGGCTTTGGCGGATGAGAACTTTTCCCCAAGACTATTGACTTTGGTAGAGGCAGATCAGAACCAGACATCATCTTAATTACTGGAAAACATTCTAGAACCATGGCTAGAACTGAGTCGGAAAAACAAACCTTACGCGTCAGTCGATTGAAGAGCTAAGGTCAAGGTGGTTGTGTATCACTATGTGACTACACAGTACTCTAGTATCAGGATCATTGAAGATCACTTTGCTCTGATCAACTCATCCACGGAATGTTTAGTGTCGTTGGCCAGAGTTTTCTTTCAAACCTTATCTCTTTATTGCACTTTGAAGAAGCCCTTGGGGTCCAATTTCATTCTGCCTTAACTTATCCAGCGGGTGTTATCGGATTCAAGCCCTATTTTCAACAGATAAGGCGTCAGAAAGGCAAGCACACAAGCGGGTAAACTCTCGCTATGAAGGAAAAGAGTTAAATGCTGCTATGCTGCTAGGCTGCTTCTGATGCCGTTCGTGTTGTTGTTTTGTGCCCACATGCGTCCTTTCTCAATCTTTATTGAGTCGCAGGCTTTAAGGTGTACCCACGTACACGCTAGGTTCAAGCTTAGATTTAGCTACACAATGTCATCATCAAATGAGGAGACACTTTTTGAAATCAGTGAACCATTAGGAACAACTTTGTTACAATACACATACATAGTATATCAGTTACTTCGAAATACGCTTTTTAAATATCACAAGCTGTTGTTGAGAAATTGGAGGGATATTCGTTCGATGGTTTTTGTTTAGCCGCGATTTGTAGAGGTTCAAGTAAGAAGACAAATTTTATGTCCTAAAAAACTGCGTATTCATTTTTTTTATCTAATTTAATTGATATGTATCCAAAGACCCGTTAATCTAAAAAAAAAGAGAAGGATATGTTTCAAACGCTTCAGGTGTGTTGTAAGTGTACTTGTAAGTGGATATGTACTTTGTTGAGGTAGACATTAACACGGCTACCACAAGAAGTTGTTCCTCTTGGTTGCCTGATTAAAAGATTTATGGTTGGGTAGTTTTCTATTCAAACCAAGCGTGACTAGGTATGGGCTAAATTTCACGAGTTGGAGGTGATCATTTTTATCATTAGAAACGAGATCTCCCTCACAAAAGTCAAGTTCTCGAAAAGAGGGTCTTGAGACAATCGACCAAACCCGAATCCGATATTCTGTGTCATCCCTAACCAAAAGTAAGGTCTTCAGTCTTTGGCGTTGGCTTCTGGAAAATGGAGAGAAGGCCTTCGTCGAGTGCACTATGTACGAAGGCTATTTACCCACCATCTCTCACTCGCATTGCTGAGCGAGTCCAAATGGGTCCTGGACCATGTGTGGCTTGTTCTATTGGAAATTGGCTTCTAGAGTCTTTCTCTTATCTGTTCATAGGGTTGCCAGTCTCTTCTCCACTTCCAGCACAGGGGATATGATTATGAAGCTTGCAGTTCATTTCTACTTGCTCTGGGCTTCATTTCGAAATCAACAGATCTTTGTCTGCCAGACAAAACAACTTACCATACTAACATCATTCATGTCTTGTTCATCCCTTGTGAATTGAACCACCAGTCTGGCCTCTTTGATGTCTTTGATGTGAATTATTGTGTAGTAGTTGCTTTTCAATGAGATGCACCCCTGATGGTCCCGATGGTTAAAAGGTTTGTCGAGTACAACGGATTCCAGGCCAAAAACATGGCACCTCACTCCTATTGATTACCAATATTGGGCGGTCATTGACAGGAAATACACAGTGGCTCCTCGCATGAGTGTACTGTTAGTATGGACTGACTACACTACATACACGAAGTGGTGCGATGTGTGTGGCAGCTTCTATTAGTAATCCATTTGGTCCACTTACTTCTCGTAAAAAAGTAATCAACGTTCTTTCTCCCGCCCAAAGGATGCAATTGGGTGGAAAGCAGGAACATCGTCGTATTGGCCGACTTAGGAAGGAACAAAATTGGATCACCCAAGTAACACGTTTAAGTGGCCATAACGGTACTCTTCAGTTTTCAATCATCTTGAAACACTTTGACGTCATGTTCCATTTAGTTGTCGACCTACCGATCGATCCTAATTCGGCATGTTACGTCCAGAATGAGGTCAGCAAGTAGTGATGTAATTCCCGCTTCAGAGCCAATCTCATCATCCCCATATCAGATCAGGCTGGCACTCTATTTGAAGCGCTCAAGAGACAAGATCAGAAGCATCGCAATGACTGAAGGGCTGAGATTGAGAGCCTCTCTCTCAGCACAGATAGGATTGATATTCGAATGAAGCTTGGCTCTAGCCCTCCAGTCCAAAGGCGTCCCTAAACACTCCTCGTGCGTGGAAATCAATTCCCAAGCATATCCATCAAGTCTTATCAGGTCATTACATTTGTACGATGCCCGATGCAACCATGAGCGAAGCTTGCGTTGAGAGGGCCGAAGCGTTCCACTTGGAGGCCAAGTCAGCGAGAGATATGCGTCAAGGGCCCTCGAGAGAGGGGCCTTTTATTACAGCTCTTGGGTAGAGATCAATTGATCTTGCATCAACTACCGATAATGTGGCCTCTGGTGTTTCAATCTTGAATGAAAGCTGCCTCTTGAGCTATTGAGTTCGTAACTCCATGAGACTTTTCATTTGCGGTTGGTTCCTATGGGGTTGAGACCCCTGTCTCCACATTGATCACAATTTAAAGTGACCATTCACTGTTTCCATTACGAGCCAAGATGGTGCGAAGAGATCAGGTCGTCAGAAGCTTCGACAGTGGTTCACCTTGATGAAGATGGAACACTGGGAGAAAGTGATTGTCTGCTCGCAATTGGTTTGATTCCTCTTCAAAGTCCAAGTTTTGCACATGATATAACTTGACCAGTGAATTTTTTTTTGAGATCCTCCAATGCGTAATAGCGTGTGTTTCAATTTTTGTGCCAAGTTATCTTTCAGTGTGGGTGCGATTTTGGCACGAGAGCCCATCTTTCACGTAAGGCACATTTCCTGTCACCGGAGTGATATCCCCAGGTGATTGGAAGAAAATCCAATCAAGCCCACATCGGATGTACGACGTAGTCTGGGTCTGAATTTCAATTGGAACTTCCTTCAATGACGTCCTCGAAGCCTTAAAATGCCTTTAAATCCTGATCTATTTACAGAGGCTCCAATAACCACGAGTTCAATGCTTTCATTGCCTGCCAGTTCTTGGGGAAGAATGCGCAGGACTACCTAATTATTTTCAAGTTCCAAGTACTCCAAACAATGTTGATATAATGGATGATGGAATGTCTTTGGATCAGAGTACGGCCAATGGCCAAAGGGCTATCTAGCATGCAATTGAGTTTCAGTGCATCCGAACTTGATTGATATGCGCAGTGCCACTTCTAGGGATCCACTAAATATGAATGAGACGCCCAAGGGACCACTACTTCTACTAGCACTTCTACACACACTGGCAAGGACAAAATCCGGTTCCCTGGGACGAACATGGTCCAATAATGCGTTGTTGCTCATATTACACGACGCCAGTCACTGGTCACTGGTCCATTGGATCTCTGAATAATGATGAGATCCACTTCATCCTAGTCGTCTCTGGTATGTCAGGAGGAATGGCTCCAAACGTCTCGACCACCAACGTTTCTCCTGTAGAAGAAGGAAGCCTCTCCCCCTCCCTTCCTCCCCTCGTCCCGATAAAGAAGACTGATGATGGAACTAGTGATCTAATCCCGAGTTCTTTCATTTTGATTCCAGCTGGTCGTGGTTGTGTACATCGTCGTGATACTCTGGTTGGTGTCGGCCAATTTCAGATCGGCGGCTGTGGTAGCTGCCTCCAATTCTCGTCGTAAAGGCTTCACCCGTCGATTCTTTGACGCAGTGGCCGGCACTTTCAATGGTAAGCTCAACCAACCAGCCTCTGCACTCTGCACTCTGCACCCAAATAAAACTATCACTCAAAGAGAGAAGTGACAAAAACCTCCACATGATTGGCTTTCTTGGGACACGCTCTGGCTGTGCTGTAACCCACCAAAGGAGGGGACCAGAAGTGCCTCCTTTCCAAAGTTAATTCCTCAAGTATCTTGAACAATCAAGCTCAAGCCGGCTTTGTGTCAAGAACTCAAAGGCGTAGGGTGGAGGATGGCAAGGGGAGGAATGAGCCTCATCCTCATGCAGCTAAGTCGAAGTAGCTGGGATGCCGCAAGCTGCTCTTGAGCCCCGGGGGCTGGTGTGCCCATCAGCCAGCTGGGCACCGCAGGAAGCCCGAATGAAAATCGTGATCATCATCCTCTCAATTGAATTTCTTTGCCAGAGACTGAATGTTATCTTATGTCTTTCAGGAGACTCTGATGAAGAGGAGGAACTCATCGAGGCCGAGGCTCTACTCGTGGTTCAAGACGAGAAATGCCGAAAGAAACCTCGCGTTACCACGTACTTCGAGGAGGAGTGCGAAGGAGATCCAGTGTAAAAAATCCCAATACAGACCGTCAAACCAGACCACCCCCGTCACAAACTAATCAACCATCACCACTCAACGACGCTGAATCGAGTCTGCTTTCAATCCAAATGATGCTCACACCAGGGTGTCACAACTCCATCTTAAGGCAGTATGGGTCCTTTAAGTCAGAATATACGTAAAAGACTCGTTTTGTAATCGGAAGTGTATCATCTATCAGCATCTATCGTTCGGCGGAAGTGGGTTTGAAGCGATTGAAAGTGGGCGAGAATGCGATTCCAACATATCAATTCAGTCTACATGTTCAAGCGTATTTTGTTATCTCATCAATAAACATAGTTTACAAATCGAAGAATGCCGTGGAAAACTTGGGTGAGGAAACTTGAAACTCTCTCGTCTTTCTCCAAAAGCAGACCTTTCCGTTGAGAAAACAAATCCAAGCATAATAATTGAACACGGAAAAGTTTTGATGTAGCATAAAGTTTGCGAACAGAAATTTCTTGTCAGAAAACGAGTTCCTGAAGTTCGATCATTTTTCTCATTCTGAGAATTGACAAGAAAAAGAACGAGTCGGCAATTAAGTTTTTTTCCACACACTTGTCGTCGTTTCTTTTACTCTCATTCGAACAGAGGAAGTATTTCAATATCAACCAAAACAGACTTAGATTTGAAGTTCATGATGAAGTCTTGTTGAAGGTAGAATGTCACAGGAAAGGCGATTTGAGTATCAGGCCCAATATTTTCATTTTGGTACACCCAAACCATATCCTGGCCTGTTTATCTTCATTCTTGGGAGTCGTCTTAAATCGCTGAGTAAAGAAGGATCTCCAATTCCTCCGGAATCAACCACCATTAGCAACTTAGGCCTGGCGAAAGAGTCCCAACGGATACCAATGGTTTCCCATCCGAGAGATTTCTTTCGTAATGTCCCAATTCTCTCCAAGACGAATCTGATCGGACGTAAATTCTAAGCGCTCATAAAATTTGTGCGTTCTGAAATCAAGGATTTGGTTAAGACGAAGATGGTGCCATTGCTAGATTAAGGTAGATTTATATGAATGCAAAATGCACGTTTCCAATGAATTTTAATCTTGCTCACTGGATGGAATTGCAAAAGATCCTAAATCCCCGATAACTCAGTCCATTGACAAAAAAACCCATTTGATAGCGAACTCAACCTTACGGGATCCCTCCAAAACCTCTCAATTATCCTAGTCGTTGTTGTTATTGTTGTTGAATAATGAATTTATTTTCCCATTTCGTCTCAATAATAGAAGTCTTAGCTACAATTTGCCACTAGCGTCAACATGACATTACGGACATTTTTCGGCAACTACGACATTTGGACGCATAGTTTTGGGTGGCGGTGAGAATTTCCACCTTGCCCTAAATATTGGTTGAATTGAATCAAAACTCGGTTACTGCATATACTGTACACTGTAAAAGGGCCCCATGCCTTTACGGGTACCACTTGAATGACCCTGACCCCCTGGAGTGAACAGAATGTAGATTTATGAAACAACCCTGATCAACCCTACATTTAAGGGCTAACAAGATATGTCTACTCGAATTCATGAGTGGGTCAGATATTATGTGAATTTAAATCTAGAAAAAAGTAACAGTTGTTTTTAATTTGAACTACGGGGGATTCCATCCTACTGGCGGTAAGAGCCATGATCAGCTGACCTTTTCATGCGCTGACATGAACGAGAGACTCCCATCACATTTTAGGACCGTCAGCCTTGCTCTTTTCTTAATTTTCTGGCTTTGTTTGTGAATTTTGACTGGAGACGGCCCAAATATGCGTGAAAAGACTCCGTTTTATGCCATTAAACATGCATAAACACTGTTCAAAATATGAACTTAAATATGCTGTTTCACCCTTAATATGCACTTTAGTATGCATTCAAGATCCAAATATGTAAGTTGAAATGAAAAAAGAACTAAGGTCAAGAGGCAGTCAATTGCAAAATTATGCTGAGCATACGTCATAAACATTATTCTGACCTTGGCAATAAGCTGATCACTGACAGGGTAATTTTAACGGACAATCTCAGCCAGACTATTTTGGGAGTGAGCCTCTGATTTTTCAAGACATTTCACATTCACATTGCAATGTTTTGGTCCAAACCAACCTTGTTGTTCTTGGCCCAAAATCCCTTCAAAGTACTGGCGTCACGCACCTTTCTCCGGCTCTCATTCAAATTCCATCTATTGGTTGAAAAAGGCTCTGCTCAATATGGCCCATCAACTTTGCTGCAAAAATCAAGACTTTCATCTTCACCTCTCCCTAACTGGTTTTATAGTGCCGGTGACTTCGCTCTTCACTTATCCCACTTGCACTGAACCAATTCCAGTCCAATTTGTGTTATAGTCAATTATCTTACCCTGCTGCCCTTTTTAACCACTTATTCTTTTACCTATTTGTTCATGATTATTCATGATTATTAGACATGGGGGATAAATGCAATCACATATCTTGCATATTTATTGCAATAATAGGCTAAACTGCACATTTTTGTATATTTCCCGATTTAGCAATTAGTTTTTTTTTTTTGCATATTTTAAAGGGTTTTGGAGACATAGTACATTAAAGCAACTAAGAAGATACCAGCACCTATTCTTGGGAGATCATGGCCGTACTTTTCAATACAGAAGAGGAACTTAAAAACCAAAGTAAAAGTCAAATTATAAAAAAAAAGTTTTAAGATGTCAAAAACTGAGTTGCAAAAGTCGTAGGTTCAAAAGCAACAAAATGGTTAACAAACGGCCTTTCCCGCTATTTTTTTTCACCATGCATGTAAATAAGTCAAAATGTGACGCATTGAAATATTTTTGACTTGCGTTTCCAGTTAAATTGACGGAACTGATTACTGTACAGAGTTGAGTTGTGCTGCTTGAGATAAGACATGAAGGCCGGAAGGCCTGGAGCAGAAAGCTCTACAAAACCTTGGTAGAAGACGTTCAAGAAGTACCTCCTAATCAGATGCTGCCAGCTGACGGGATGCTTAATCAACTCTTTTTTCCCATTCAAGTATCCAATCAAGAGGCGATACAATGCTCAAATGTGTTCTAGCAATGCTTCAAAAAGTTTTCCTCTCCAGTCCTGGTGGACTCCATGGATAGGTAGATACCATTAGGTCAATTGAATTAGGAACTTTGAACTCAAATGCAGACTTGAGGGTATGTAATTGATATTTTTTTAATGAAGCATAGGCCATGGTATCTGTTGGGACGAATATCGAGCACCCTGAGCCCGATAATACGACAAAAACGATATCAGCTGAAAATGTATGAACAATACAAGTGTGTGAGAAAAGGAAAAAATATAGACCACGTGCTAGAATCAACGACAGGGGATTTAGATTTTTATTGAAAATTAGATTGCCGTAAAAGGCAAAAACAGTATCTATATTTTGATTCAAAACTATGGCATTCATAAATTCGGCCGTGGTAGTGCTAAAAAAGCAAAGCCAAAAAAGCCTAGTCTTAGTTGTTTGAAATTACGCAAACTGCCCATGACAATTGTTTTACCACTGGCGGCAGGAAAATATGAGAAGAACTGGAACACGTCAAAACCATTCGTTATTGCGGCTTACTTTTAGAAGATAACTACTATTTATCTTTACGAGTAACAACAACTGTTTCTAAGATAAAGTAAGACATACTAAAAATAAAACTGGAAAGATGTGCAAAATGGGATGCATATATGCGCTATTTCGGTGCATATTTTAAGAATTGGTGAATATTTATGTGCATATTTTTGGGAAAAAATTGCACATTTTCCCAATCTCTAATGATTATAACCTCTCTTTGATATGTTTTACGCATCATCGTGGCCAAATGTCTCACTACGTTTGAATTTGTCAGTGACTGGACAACTTGACCCAGAACGACTCAACCCAGGGCAACTCGACCCAGGACAACTCGATCCAACCGACAACTTGACCCACTACAATAACTAAACACAACATTTTGACGAAAAGGAACATGATAATGGAACAAAACTAAAGCTTGATGAGTCAATATTATTTTTTTTCTTTTTGGTTTGGTTTTTCACGGGCTTTTCTAACCGCTACAGGGAATGTAATCCCCAGTACTATTAAAATGAAAGATTATAATTCGTCTATTTATTACCTTTCAATTTTTATATGATATTTGGTCTACCAACGAATTTGAGTTGGCAGACCAAGCTAATCCTTGAATGTGGGTTGATCTGGAATGCTATTTAAAATTTGTCCAAGTCTGACTTGAAAGATGCTACCGGATCAACAAGGCCTACGTATTCCTTACGGATATTTGTTTTGGATGCCAAGATGTTAGCATCAGTAAGGCATTAAATAAAAGATCACGTTTGATTAAAACATTATCAAACTTGATTTTCACACCATGATTGATTTAAACTTAACTTGCTTTTAAAGATCAAATGATAAATTGTCTAAAACCTTTCAATTTTCAATTTGACAAACTTTACATCACAGTTTCAATTTTGTTCCATAAGTATGAACTAATTGCAAGCCAAGATATTGGGCTTTATTTCTGTACTGGGTTGAGTTGTCCGGTGGGTCGAGTTGTCCGGTGGGTCGAGTTGTCCGGTGGGTTGAGTTGTCCGGTGGGTCGAGTTGTCCGCTGGGTCGAGCTATCCACTGGGTCGAGTTGTCCATTGGGTCGAGTTGTCTGCTGGGTCGAGTCGTCCTGGGTCGAGTTGTCGTGGAAGCGAACTTGTCCTTGCCAAAAACCCAAAATATGCATGAAACCACGAAATATGCAATATTTGCGAATACACCCCTTTTATGGCACAAAATGGGCAATGCATATTTTGGATTTTGGTCCCCTCTAATTATGACTTTCAGCACAAGCCAAGATTAAAATGATTCTTTAGCTCGATTAACGTTCTGCGTAAACACAAACAGGCATTGGTTTTCCCTTGCACGAAAACCTGTACGGTGATCTGGAATTGTGAGGCGTTGCTGTTTTTGTCAATCATCAATTTGGGATGCAAATTACAATGGGTGCTCCATATCACGTTTACCGTACGTCTGAGTCTGAGTACGCCCGAGTACGTTTGGGAAATGAACATCCCTTGAAGCTAATACGACCTGATGAAACCCTTAGGAAAATGGCCAGCGGACATAATCAGTCCTTTCGGACGAGAAGCAAGGAACAATAAAAAACTGGTGAAAACCAACAATAACATGTCGGATCTGGGTGGGCCAATCCTTGTGCATCAAGCGGGCTTCATCGGTGGCGAAGACACGTAAACTTTGCCATTCCGCATTTTTGACACGTCACGCAATATCTGCAATGGATCAAGTATGGAACCAGAAGTGGACGTAGGCCTCAACCTCCATTCATAATTTTGCCGAGGGTTCCATCGCAACTTATCATCCAAAGTGATCTGACTAAACTTAAATGACCAGTTAATGGCCGGAGAATGTACATACTTCGTGGGGATGGAATTCAACTAATAATGCTTGTGTGATCAGATTTGACAGAGTCAAGAGGCACCCGCCAGAGGAAAGTAAAGCGGACAACTAAATTTGCACGTTAACCAGAACCGCAAAATGGCTCTGGACCGAAAGATATAGTCTCCACCGTAGTGTAAGTCTCAAGGCTTCTCAATGACAATGTTCTTGGCTCACACTATTGTCATCATGGAACTTTTGTCATTGGAACAATATTACAAATCCATGCAGTAGATGTGGTGTTGTGCAGTTTCAAATCCCACTTGAGCTGCTAAGTACACTTTACCTGCACATAATAGTACATTACTAGGAAAATTATGTCGCGCTCATAATTTGTTGATTCTTTGACAATAATCTTACAATGTCGCAAAATAATCCAAATGTCCTGTCCAAAGGCAATTGACAAACTTGGAGTGTTCCATCCATATAGATAACGCTGTCCTCTCTGCATTGGAACCATAAGCAACGGCCAAAATTGGAACAAATCGAGTTGCCCAGATAGATGTGTCGGGGAGCTGTTCCTCACTTCTAGTTTGCAATTGTCCCACGATGGAGAAAGGTCGGATGTCGTGATGAAAGACAAATTCAATTCTTATTGTAATGGTGGCTAGGTTTCGCCAGGGAAATGAGTCAAAGTTGTTCCCACGCTCTTTTTGCATATTCATGAAAGTCAAGAAAAACAACCGCGCACTTCGAGCGCTTGCTTGACTGCACGTGCGCATGAATGCAGGGTCAGAGGGCCCTTAATCTCCAACGAAGCGGATGAACAGACAGACGTGACAACATGCGTTAACGAACTCTTGTTAACCACTTGATTTTGTATTTGACTCATCCATGCCTCAAATATCGAATTAGAAGTCACCTTTTGGTGTGATGCACTTCAATCATGCAATACATCTTATGACGGCGTACTTTGAGGCTTACGCTCTTCCTGAACATTGATTGAGCAAGCAAAGACAAGGTATTTATGGACCAAATATCAAAGTGGGTCCATTTTTTTGCACTAGCTCAAGAGCATTTTCAAATGGTATCAATAACTTTTCTCTCTAAGCGTCAAATGATATTGAACGAACGAATGGAATGAAGATTTCATGAGTGCCACCATCCATTGGAGACGATCGTGAATGCTGAGCACACAGGATTCACACAAAGCGATAATTAGACACGGTACAAAATCTTCTTGAATATATATTAGTCATCATTCAATTAGTGTAGCATTTGAAGCCACCACTACGTACCATCATCATTGGCAGCAGAGCATCATGCGAGGGCCACACTTTTATTTGGACCATAGAGTAAATTCATTTAAGTAATTTTAAAATGTGCATTCCAGAGGATTTCAATTTTTCATTCAAAAGGAGGATCTTCGCACAATTTATCCATTTTATTTTATCGCATTTAAAGTCCTTAAGAATAGTTATAACAATAGTTTAAAAGAAGATGAAACACCTATTTCTACAGACAAAAGAGTTTCGTTCAATGAGACTTCCTGTTTACGATGTAAGTCTCGTTGAACGAGACCGCGGCAGGTGGCACGCCCAGGATCCAGTTACTTTGCAAAGGTCTCCACAAACAAGAGTTTAAGTAACATACCGGTAACATTGCCCATAGTATCATTTTGAGGGCTGACAAGCCCTCTAGTATCATTGAACGAGACTTTTTACTTTAATGAATAAAGTAAAACCCAAATTATCTCTAATAGAAAGATGCTTTCCAATTTGCAAAATGATTTCAGGAATTGTACATCTTCAAGATGTTGAATTGAACAAATGTTGAATTGGATGACAAAATAAGCTAACACACGAATTTAACTTTATGGGAGAAAACTCCTCATACCTCCCACCCTCTCTCCCACTTCCCTCCTCTTCACGTAAATACCCAATCCATCTCCATTCCTATAAATACTCTCCTCCTCAACATTTCTTGCCCCATTCCTATGCCCAAAATACCTTCCTGTTCTCATGCAGCAGCCCGGGGACTCTAAAGGGAGGAAAGGACATTGCTTTACCCTGACCGCCAAGTTAGGCCATAACTTTGAATCAAGACAGTAACTCTAGTATCAATAAACAAGATTATCCATACTTCATAGTACATTTAAGTGTTTTCAATTAAATAATGATCTCCTTGATACACAACTCCGTCCATATACCAAATATTTCTGAATTAATTTTGAAAGTCCGGAAAATAAATGAAATACCCCTGAACATCAAATTAATCAAAAAAATCAAATTGTCTTTCAAGTCAGCAAACATTGCGCAAAACTGGCTCAAAAACAAGCACCGATAGAAAAAAACAAGAATCATTTTACTAATTTTACTATTTGATGAGGAACTTACACCAACAAAATATAAAAGAAATGTGTGGAATAGGCAATAAAAGTACAATTACATAAATGTTAGCATATTAGAACATTTGGGATGCAAAATTGATAATTTTGTCTTAATCCTCACATTTGACAAAAATAATCAGGCATTCCCAGAGTGAGAACCATAGTTTCATAAAAAGTTCACCAAATTACTTGAAACTTGGTCAAGATGATTCTGAAACAATTTTCTACAATTAATATTATTATCAAAAAAGTATTGACTGATTGTGTTTAGAGCAAATTCTTGCTTCATCATGAAAACCTAATTTGCACTTTTCAATTGTTGTTTTTCAAGACATGTTTAAAGTCATTTTAAGGATATTTACATGCCTGGTTTGAAGCACATACCATCAATGGTTACGAAAACGATATTGGTCACATATTTTGTTCAGTACTTATGCCAATAATTGACATTCATTGAAAAATTTCAGCAGCAAAAGTTTACGCCTTACTTTGCGGGAAAGGTTTGGTCATCACTAGAGGGCGATAAAATATGTCATCACATAAATACATCATATTTCACATATTTTGCCACTTTTCAGCCTAAAAGACATATTTCGGGATTTTCGTCGAAAAAGGACATATTTTGCTGTTTTAGTGACATTTGAGTAGATTTTTTAAAACAAACGCCATTGGTTATGGCTGTAAAGGCTTGGGCAGGGCTAATGTGCTAGGAATTGAAAGGCTTGCAATCAGAGATGTCATTTTCAATACATTTTAAACCCCCATTTTTAAATAGCATTTGGAAAAGGCAAAGGCTTGCGTTTAAATTTGATAATAAAATAATCATTTTGATGAATAATATTTATAAAATAGCACTAGAAATATTCATAAAGTGATTTCATTATGTCTGGTTTAGATTTGTTGCGTTTGAAGCAACCTAATTTTGTTTTCAAACACGGATATGCAACACTATTTTAATGTTGACAATTAATTCAAAGAAAAATTCAGCAGGGCTAAGCAGGCCAAGGCAGGCTGCTTTCTGGGCTGGCTGACTGGCTCCAACTATTCTGGCTCCACGCAAAAAAAATAAAGAAATGCCCCCAAAGTGTGCCAGCCGAATTGCCACAGTCAAATGGATAAAGGATGTCAACACAAAGGACGAGTTTTTTCAAGTTATTGCATAACCTATGACTCTTCTGTAAGGTATGCGAAGAACAGTTCTATTGGGAACGTAAAAAAAAATCTTGTGTCAATACACTTTTCAATAAAACTAGTTGAAATAAAGATACACTTCTTAGGATTTATTTTGGAATTTCTGAGGACATTTTTTGGCATTTCTGAAGACATTTTTTTGGCATTTCTGGGGACATAATGACATCACATTTTCTCGTTTTGGAGGGCATATTTTTTCGCCCTCTAGTCATCATAATAAGTGGCGTTTCCTTGCTTTGGTGTCCTTCAACAGCACAACCTTCTCCCCAAACCCAACCGTCCACATCAGATGTCGCTGGGCTTCCATTAGGAAATAGCTGTGTTGATAGGTGGGATTTTTTACGGCAGCAGAGGATGATTCAAAATCTTGTGAACTTGGTCCGTCAAAAGAGAGGCCCGTAAAGAGGCTATATTTGAACGTGGATTGTCTGTATTCTAAAAAAGACAGCACAAAGATTAAGATTTTAGAATAATTAGCCATTGAGAGAGAGAGATTTCATTCATCTCTATAGCAGAAATCTGGCTTCGGCCAGGGGTCTTAGATGAAGAACCAACCATAGTTTGGTCTAGAGGGCTTGTCCGAGAAAAGCCACTCCAACCAAGACACTTGAGACTTTGCTTTGAACACATTTTGGTAGTTGGGCAGCAAAGTGTCGGGCTGATCGACTTCTCTTGCGTTACTCAGTTTCAACCAAAGCAGACAAACGAGCCATCAACTCATTGGCTTCCTGCATTCGGAACTTGATTTTGAGAATCACGTAACTAGACGTGTTCAAAGCCGATCCCCATCGCACACAACAGGCAGCCGCGAGGGAGCCAAAGAAATCTCAGAAATCTCGTGAGTGTCGTTTCTCTCACTAGCCCTCAAGTTGGTTTCAACTTGGTTGGTTGTGATAGAGTACGTCCTTATAACCCCGATTTACCACATGGTGTTGATTGCCAGTATGTTGGGAATGATCTACAAATTAGTCATGCACAAATGTCGAATGGAGAAGTAGAGGTCTTAGTTTGTCATATCCGAGGGCTTGATCCGTCTATTGTAACAATGTATATGCCCCCTTCTTGTTCAGTAAGCTCGTTATGTCAGCTCTCCAATTCACTGGAAATGAATTGGACCAATCAGTTTGCTCGAAAGTTTTCTTTGTAGGTGACTTTAATTTTCCAGCTAGCTTTGTAGAGTGCGACGCTAGTCCTGATGGGTATATTCCCATTTCACAATCGACATCTCAGTCGTTCGAAAAGGTGGATGAATTCGCGATCTTGCGCAATTTCTCCCTGCATGTTTGTGAAGCCACTAGAGAGAATAGCGTTCTCGACTTGGTCCTTTCCAATGACCCTGATCTGATCCAGTATATCCATGTGACACCTAGTAATCTTTCAGATCATCATGTTCTTGAGATAGGGTCGACCATAGCTCAAAAGCCGGTGTGCTTTAGAGTAAAACCGGTCCAAAAAGGTCGGTCTGGCTAAGTTCAAGTTCAAAGATGAACATTGGCCATTGTTTATAGAAATATTTGAAGATTTGGACCTGGTTTCAATTCTGAAACAGGAATCGTCCATAGATGCAGCCATTGATAAATTAGTTTCAATTTTGAAGGAAGTTTGCTCCAGTTTAGCAATTTCTGAATGTGTTTCGAAAGGTGGTACAAGGACAAAAATTCCAAAATATAGGAAGAATTTGTTAAAAGGAGTTGCAAACTAACAAAAAGGCTGAAGAGCACTTCGAATCCAGTAATTGTGGGTAGATTCCAAAAAAAAGTTGGGCGTAATTGAGGGTAAGATTAGGGCCTCCTTCGAAAATGACCAATTACAAACTGAGAGTAAGGTGCTTCAGGAGGTCAGGTCGAATCCGAAGGCTTTTTTCTCTTATGCGAACTCTAAGAGAAAGAGAAAGCACCCTGTTGAGCCCTTGAGTTTGATGGGGAAGCCATTAGCAATGTAGAGACTATGGCTAACATGCTTGTGTGTTTCTCAGTTCTCTCATGTGTTTTCAACCCCACTGAGTTCAGAAGCAACAGCTCATTGTTCTAATGATGAGGCTGTTTAGATTGATGTTGTAAGTCAAATTGAGCAAATCGGTAATCTCATAGTTAAAGATCAAGATGCTTTAGTGGCCATCAGCGACTTGAGGCTTTCAAGTTCTCGTGGTCCTGATGGTCTCAATTACTGATTAGATGCTCACAGGTTCTTGCTCCTGTTTTCTCGTACTTGATTCGGTATATCTTGGATCAAGGCAAGGTTCCCTCATCACTGAAGTTAGCTCTCGTTGTTTCATTTTCAAAGGTCGAGGTAGGTCGCTCCCCAGTAACTATAGGTCGATTTCTCTCACTTCGAATATTGTGAAGGTGTTTGAGAAGATTATGGAGTTCAAACTTGTAGAGTTTCTTAAAGTCCATGATGTCCTTTCTCCTAGTCAGCATGAGTTCCGAGCTCATTTTTGTACGGTTACCCAACTGATTGAACATATAGAACATATTATTGAGGAACTAGAGAGACATGAGTAAATTGATGTTGTCTTTCATGATTTTGCCAAGGCTAAAGTAGATCATGGTTGAGATATCCCGGTGTTGAGCATGTTACCCATGCTCGTTGTAATCTGTTCTAGTCATGTAGATACAAATGTGTACTAGTCAGGAAATAAAGCAGTTATCAAGTCCATCCAAATCCTTGTAGGTGGTGCTCACCCACAAGTATATGACATGCTGCAGCCGGTGAGCGTCTGCGGCCCTCTGTTCATCTCTCCCTGTGGCTAGGGATCGAGTATGTGCGTGTGAGGCTCTTTTTCCAGCCTTTTTGCCGTTTTCACACATACTTTGTCCATTTTTCGCAATGTTTTCCATTTGAATTCGATTTTCCTGCTCCCTTCAACGTCAATGCATCAGGAGCAAACAAAGCACAATAAATGGCAAACGTTCTCCATCACATTCTAACTTTTGAAACCAGAGCGAGCTGGGAATGAGATGCCTCGACAAAGCTCGAAACTGCATGATGTAGCACTGTAGTTATGGGTCGACCAAAACGCCTGGCACAGGTACCTAGCCAACTCAGCCTAGTGATAAATTAAAGCCAACTCTCCAAGACCACTTGAATTTGATATTGATGGAAAGCTTCACATAAGCATTAATAACTCAAAGTAATTTGCCAACAATTTCTTCAGGATGACCACATTGAGGGGAAGACCCTTCGATTTCGGAAGTTTGAGGAAAGCAATATTCGAATCAGTTACATTTTTGGCTCCGCTATAGTCTGTTTACTGTCTAGAGGTTTGAAAATGGCAATCTAGCCACTAAAGTAATTTGCCAACAATTTCCTCACAATGACCAGATTGAGGGGAAGACCCTTCGATTTTGAAAGTTTTAGGAAAGCAATTTTCAAATCAGTTACCTTTTTGGGCTCGTTGCAGTCTGGTTATTGTCCAGAGGTTTGAAAATGGCAATGTAGCCTTGCAACCTAGTTTCATGTACCTCAAACTCTAGAAATGCAAGTGCTTTTTTCCGCATATTTAATGATCTAATTTCCCAACTATTTTGCCATTTTTCCCAGCTTTTTTAAGCCGCTATTTTGCCAAATTTAATTGACTATTTTTACAGCTCTAGTGATGAGGATTAAGTGTGTGGCCATCCCAAGGGGTCACGGGTCCTTTGGTCCGTCCCAACGCTGCAACGAACGGATGGAGAGATCAAGCGTGATTGGCAGAGGACAATGCCCCTGGCAAGAGCCTTGTTAGGCTGAGCTGTAGCCCGTCGATGAGACAGATGGCCCATGACCCTGGGATGACCCGTGGCCCTGGGATGAGCAGTGGCCCCTTGGGATGGACCAGATGAACATGGACCGGATATACATGGTTGACCCCGGATGATTCCACCCCAAATGTGTACTAGTTATCAGACTCATCCAACTCCTTGTTGGGGATGTGCACCATCAAGTGTTTGAAAAGGGCTATTTATTGAATAGACTTCATAATTTGGATCCAAGGCAGGGTTCTCAATTGGATAAGAAACCTCATTCGGGATAGGAACCAAATTGTTAAGCTCGAGGGATTCCTTAGTGACATACATGATGTCAAGCCAGGTGTTCCCCAGGGTTCCATCTTAGGGTCCCTCCTTTTCATAATGTTCGTTGCCCCGCTTCAAAAGCTTAGTATTACTTCCAGTCTCTCTTCGTATGCTGACGATACAAAGTCAGTTTCGGGTAGGAATGGCCAAGATTCTAGTAGCCTTGCAAAGGACTTACATCGAATCTACTCATGGGTAACTGAGAGTAATATGGGCCTGAACGGAATGAAATTCCCCTCAATGACGTTTGGGTCAACTCCTCCAAATACTCCACACGTAGATAATGGAGCCAATGATATTGAGTAAGTCGCATCTATGAAATACTTCAGTGTATTCCTCCAAAATAATGGAAAGTTCGATGAGCATATCCAGTTGAAGGTGGGTAAAGCTTTTCAAATGTATGGTTGGATATATCGCACGTTTAAATCCAGAGATAGTATCACGATGCTAACTCTGTACAAGTCTAGTGTCCAGCCACATCTTGAATATGCCTGGCCCATTTGGGCCCCAATGAGCTCAGCAGGTTTGCAAAAGCTCGAGGAGGTCCAAAGAGATTTCTTTGAAGCATCAAAGGTATGAGAGAGCTCTCCTATTGGGAAAGACTGGAAAGGTTGGGACTGTACAGTGTTCAGAGAAGGTACGAAAGGTATCTGATACTGTACGTCTTCAAAAGCATCCATGAGCTTTGTCCCAACCCAGGATTTAGGGTCAATTGTAGTGACCGTGGAGGCTTAATGTGCCTTTTGAGAGCACCTTCAAGCCCTCAAGAATCCAGGCTAGTTAAAACAATGAAGTCCACTTCGCTTCTTTCTCTGGCTCCTTCATTATTCAATTTGCTTCCCTCTAATATTCGTGGGGAATACGTAGGCCTTGTTGATCCGGTTGCATCTTTCAAGTCAGACTTGGACAAATTTTTAGATAGCATTCCAAATCAACCCTGCAGTCAAGGACTAGCTCGGTCTGCCAACTCAAATTCGTTGGTAGACCAAATATTATATAAAGATTGGAAGGTAATAAATAGACAAGTTGTTATCTTTCATTTTAAAAGTACTGGGGAATATAAATTCCATGTAGCGGTTAGAAAAGCCAATGAAGAACGGAAGGAAAAAGCTCTCAATTATGTAAGAAACTCTTGAAACATTTTCCTCAATTAAAAACAATATATAACCAAAAGTTGCATTGCAAAGTTTCCTCTGGCATAACTTAAAGAACAACCCTTACATTGAAAGTCATAATTTCCCAAAAAAATGCAAAATATGTAGAAGAAATTTTGAATGATGGAAAAGTGAAGTAATGTCTGGAGAATTATTTCCAAAGATTTGGAGCATTTACATTAAATACTTATAAGAAATTTGGGTAGTTGAAAGAAAAGGGCAAGATTTTCACAAAAGCCTGATTTCAGAATACCAATCGCAGATGTTTCAATGAATGTTTATTGTTTTAGTCTTACCCACTCTTATTTTGTCAACAGAATCGAGTAGTTTGAGGGTAATGGATCTAATTGGGAATATCATGCTTGTGTTGAAATGACTAAGTAAGTTGATGGACATGATTCCTCTAACATTTTTTGAGAAAAAAAATACAACAATGAAAAAGGATACTCATATATACAGTATATAACTTCAACAAGCTCGGTTTAGAACAGGAGCTTATGTCAATCCATAAAATAATAACTATGAATGTTTCAAGTACGCAATCAAAGCACTTCTTCATCCGCATAAAAACAGTCAAGATAGAATTTCTCAATATCATTCTTATTTGAAATGGGTGAATTGGTCAAAGCTCTCTTTTGCCACGAGATTGAATGAAAAGAAATATTGTTGCATCTTCATGCTAGTCAGTCACTCTTATCCTTCCCTTGCTACACTCAATAAATATATAAGTGATGGAGCCTGTGACTCTTCTTGGTGAAAAGATCAAGCATGTGACTGTTCTGAGGATTGATATGTGGCTCTCCCTGATGTAGTGTGTGGACTGTTGATGGATATCCTCATGGACTGCTGGATCGCGGATCTTGATGCTTATACCTGCCGGAGCTCGTCTTTGCCCGTTGGAGCTTGCCTTTACCCTTCAGAGCTTGTCTAGGCCCTTTGGAGCTTGCCTTTGCCTTTTGGAGTTTATCTCTGTCCTTCAGAGCTTGTCTTTGTCCTTCAGGGCTTGTCTTGGCCCTTTGGAGTTTGTCCTTGCCCTTGGGGACTTGCCTTGGCCCTTCAGAGCTTATCATTGCCCTAGTGAGCTTTACTTTGCCCCGTGGAGCTTGCCTTTGTCCTTCAGAGCTTGTCTTGGCCCTTTTGAGCTTTACTTTGCTCTTTGAAGCTTGAAATATTTTGTAGGTTAATTTTTTTCCGTGGTCAAGCGGCCCTCAAACAGAACTCCTTTTCCGAGCCTTGATGTTAGTTACTCAATTTTAAGGCTCTTCAGTTACCGACGAGAAAAAGATGGTGCTTTGGTTAACAAATGCAGATCAGTCTCACCAAGTACTTGGTCTCACCTTCAAAGGGACATATAACCAGGTATTTAGAATACTGATGTCATTTCATTGTCAGATTTTTATTCTCTTGAATAGGTTAACAGGCACGAGAATCAAAACTAACATGCAATTGCTACAATCCATGTACAATTTCGTCGATGCCTTTCATGGTTTGGTAGATTTACAAAGTGAATGACTGAATATTGGAAGACATGGCACTTTCGGTTTAATTTCAATCAGAGGTGAACTAGAGAAAGCCAAACTCCCCTCAGATGTGAGTTGTGCTAAAATGCCCGTTCCAGAGCATTTGGATTTTTCAAAAGGGCGATCCCTGGTGAAATCTCAATTTTTCTTTTTGTCTCATTTTCATGAGCATCACGTTTTATAGTGTTAAAAATGTTTGAAATGTGTGTTCTGACACAATGAACTGCTTTGGTGGTAGAGCGGCTTCTCCGGAAACCGAATTGGAACTCGGGAAGGAGATCCCTATCCTCGGCCAATCCGGAGTAGCGAGCAGATAAGAGGGTGCACATCATCTTTAAGAAAGGGTTCTCAAGGGGGATGATCCAATGGTTGTTTGATATGTCCCTGGGCCCCTTCTTATCATTAAAGCGTGGATGGAGTCAGCCATCATCTTCATCCATATTATAAAAATATTTTATAATACTTATTATCTATTTAATAAAAATGTAATACTTGCAAATAGACTATTGTACGGTAGTACCCTAGGTTTCTCAATTGTAATGGTTTTGGTCGACAATGTGTCATTACAATATACAACGGAGTCTTTGGAGCAATGGTTTAAATCCATGCAGAAGGAGTGGTGTGGTGCATTTTCAAGTCACAGTAGAGCTGCTAATTGCTCTTCACCCTCACTTAATGGAATGATGCATTTGTATTGCAGAGAAGCTATCTTGTGCTCATACTCTGTTAATTATTTGACAATGATTTTTTAATACAGCAAAATGTCCCAATTGTCCTGTCCAAGAGCAAGTGATGAACTTACGGTTCAGTGTCAAATAGATAAATATCGTGGAAATCTGTTCAATACTACCATCAGTTGGCCGAAGAATAGACCGATTTATGTCACCAAAAGTGTTAGTGTTTCGGTGTGATGGTCTTCCCTTACAGATGGTTGTCCCGATAAAAAATTGATTCAATTTGTACTATCTCAATGGTGACTTTGTTTCCGGAGGCAAATGAGTGGAAGTTGTTCCCACACTTACTTTGCATATTCATGAAATTCAAGAAAAACAGCCGAACACATTGACTGCTTGACTGCACGTGGGCAAGAATGAGAGGTAGATTGGTCTTTAATCTCCAATGAGGCGGATGAACAGACAGGCGTGACAATAGTGTGTGTGTTAAGAAAATCTTGTTAACCTCATGATTTTGTATTCTATTCAACTACATTTGCCTCAAATATCCCTTTGGAGATAAGTCTGTTGGCTCGAAGTATCTCAATCTCGACCGTGTACCATACATGGTGTCTGACGCTTTAACTGAACGTTGATTGAATAAGCGAAAATAATTCAAGCACCAAATCTTTTAAATAGGTTGAATGTTTCGTACTAGCTAAATGACATTTTCGAGTAGTTGCCATTAACTCGCTATTTTTTAACAAACGAAATAAATATTTTTTCAATGTTATGTGAATTGGCATTTGCTCGAGTTCCAATGTGTGATTATGTAGCCTAGAGGCCATTCGTGATGGTCTTCGTGAGTTGCGAATCTGGAAGAACGAGTGTAGCATAATTCTGTGATTTATTTAATCAATCGACATAACTATTAATGACGAAAAAGTTAGAGAATTGACTCCATTTCGTGGAATGCACAACATGAGCCCATTACCATAACTAGTTTAGAGTCACCTGAGAATGTATGTAACTCAGATCAAGAAAGTAGACATTGAACTCTCAACCTGGGAGGGCTGTATGCTCAGGATAGATCCGAGTATAGAACCCATCAAATGAATAAAGTATTGCATCGGTAAATCTCCACTGACGACCTTCTGCTCCTCCGCTCCCTCGACTTCTTCGTCCAAAACTGCCCGACCAATCGCGAGTCGAATCCGCAATCATCATAAGTTAGTTCTAACCACCTTAGTCCTAACCATCACACTACCTTCCATTGAGACGATCGAGCACATCGTACTGGAATGCTGAACACACAGGATTTATGTGTGCAACGAAATAATTAGACAAGGCGCGTAATCTTCTTGAACATCCATTAGTCATCATTCAATTAGTGTTGCATTTGAGGTTGCCAGTTTGGACCACCGACATAATCATCAAACGAGGACCACGCTCTTTTTTGGACCACAGAACAATTCGATGTCCAAGGGCAAGTTGACCTTCTCTGGTCCATTTCCAATGATTGTCATACTGGGGGTGCCATGTGTTCCTTGTGTTCCAAGTGTATCAACAAAATTGTGTGTGGATATTAAGCAGTTGTTTGGCAACCAAGTCAAAGGGAATAAAACTCTATGAGAGTCAAATGATGCCATACTACAGGTTGTAAAATATAGGTTTTGCAACGGGTTTAAGTCACCCTTCAGCGTGAGGCTGATGAGAAGAGTTGTTAAATATCACGGTTTTAGGAACCTGAGGTTCCCAATTTTGACTTTCCGGAGGTTTAGTCTGGACACAAGTTGTCCTTCTAGGGCCTTGTGATCTGACAAAAGTATCTATCCCGTATTAAGGACTATGTTACATTGGTGGGCGTATCAAATTTCATTGAAACTTTTAACCGTTATCTTAATTCTGCGGTGATATTAGTTAGGCCAATATTCAAATGTCAACTACCAAAGTTGTACAATTTTAAGCAAAGCTTGAAGTATGATGGCGAGCACATTGTGTTAGATAGAAATGTGCCTGACATTGTACATTTCAATACTAGATTGTTAGTAATTTGTTCCTCCACTAACTTGACTTGATACAATTAAAAATGGAGACCAGAATAATGCTTGGCAGAAATTGAAAGAATGATTCAGATTAATCTGGTGGCATTGCAATTCATCACCCCCTGGAGTCAACTAAAAGCGTTACGAACATTCGAGTAATTCATGCAATTGTAGCCTATAAGCCAGATATTCTGTTGATGCAACTTACATTTTAAGTTCTAATCTGGAGCACCAATTTACCCTGTGCGTGAGCATGGAAACAAGAGTGATCAATATAGCTGTAAAAAACGTCTAACAGCTTTTTTTACCCTTTTCCGACTTTTTAGGGTCTACTTGACTTTTTGGGAACTATTTGCCTTTTGTCCAGATTTTTTGCCCTTTTCACACATACTTTGTCCATTTTTCGCAATTTTTTCCATTTGTATTCGATTTTCCTGCTCCCTTCAACGTCAACGCAACCAACAAAACACAATAAATGGCAAACGTTCTCCATCACATTCTAACTTTTGAAACCAGGGTGAGCTGGGGATGAGATGTCTCGACAAAGCTCGAAACTGCATGATGTAGCACTGTAGTTATGGGTCGAACAAAACGCCTGGCACAGGTACCTAGCCATGTCTTGCTCTCCTTCTGTGATAAATTGAAACCTTTTCAAGACTACTTGAATTTGATATTGGTGGAAAGCTTCACATTAGCATTAATAACTCAAAGTAATTTGCCAACAATTTCTTCAGGATGACCACATTGAGGGGAAGACCCTTCGATTTCGGAAGTTTGAGGAAAGCAATATTCGAATCAGTTACATTTTTGGCTCCGCTATAGTCTGTTTACTGTCTAGA
>NC_081448.1:519760-536370 GCF_007210705.1 Tigriopus californicus
AGACCCTTCGATTTCGGAAGTTTGAGGAAAGCAATATTCGAATCAGTTACATTTTTGGCTCCGCTATAGTCTGTTTACTGTCTAGAGGTTTGAAAATGGCAATCTAGCCTTACAACCTAGCTTCACGTACCTCAAACTCTAGAAACTACACCACTAAGTGCTTGTTTTCCGCATATTTAATCAACGCTTTTCCCAACTATTTTGCCATTTGTCCCAGCATTTTAAGCCGCTATTTTGCCAAATTTAATCGACTGTTTTTTACAGCGTTAGTGATCATTGCAATACCGTGTCGGCAAAATTGAATCGATTTTGGTTCCATTCAAGCTGAGACAAGATCGACTCAAGCTTTTGCCTCAGCAGCTAAAATATCGAAAATCAGCATCAAGTCCCATCAATGCGTGCCATATGCCAACAATGCGTAGACACAATTTCTACGCTAAACCGAGCCCCTCGCCATTGGGCTGGCAAGGTCAATAACCAACAAAGCTGAGAACCTGACTTTCCCGGAGGTTCATGTCCAGGACTGGCCAAAAAGGGCAAAAAAATGGACAAAAAATGCGATCAAAAGTGCAACAAGAGCCAAAAGTGCGAAAAAATGCAAAACGTATGGATACTTCTAGTTCAGGTTACTCGTTTTAAACGAACTAGTGACTAAATGATGAAAGAACAGAGTGATATGTCAGGCTTAACCTCAAAATTATTACAAAAAAGGTGCCCAAACTTCATTCTGCTGAATGATTATAGCAGACTGTATTTCTCACTTAAAAGGCCAAAAGGATTAATATATGCTAGGTTACTAAAAAAAACTTTAATGTTGTTTGTGTTATGAACAAAAGCTCTTTGCATCATGGTAAGACATAAATGCATACGTAAGTCGTGCATCAGCTATGTTGGGCTTGCAATGAAGCCTCTCATAGCAGCGGAAATTAATCTTTTTTCACTAGACACTTTGATCATGTACTGAAAAATAAACTTGGAGCACTTTGTTTTTGAAAGCTGAGGAGACTTAATGTGGAATGATTGCGTTGTCAAAAAGGCAAGATAATCGTGCTATTTAGGAAAAAAAGTCATTTCAAACCAAAAAGCTAATTGTCATGAAATAGTTGAAAATATTTTACGTTGTAATTTTCAGTGTTTTATGTTTCCAAAAATCAGTGACGATTTTCTGAGCCAAAAAGGCGAGAAATTCAAAATGATACAAAATACCTGAAATAATCCAAACAAAATTGGAAAGCAAGAAGTGACAGATTTACCTACTCCTAGAACCGGTGGATGAAGAATCACTAACAAAGGTAATCTTCCCTGATCAAGATATAGATGTGGCAATCCAAGCCCTCAAGTGAAACTCGACGTCTGAACCTGACAAAATTAGCGCAACCTTCATGAAGCGAGCCTCTTCGTCACTTATTGGTCCCCTCAAGAGCATGTTCCAGACAAGTCTCAACCTCGGACATGTCACTCCCATATATAAAAGTGGATTGTATTTCAAAACAAGCAACTACCGCCTATTTCATTCACAAGTAACATTTGCAAGATGATGAAAACCACTAGTACACAACATCTGCAGGATCATTTTACAAAAGTTCAATCTTATTCCAAAAGAGTAGCAGGGATTCCTCCATGGGAGAAGTTGTTCCGCTGCCTAGAATTTTTTTTTTCGATAAAGCCACGGACTTCGTTGGCAAAAGAGCCACAGTAGAAGTAATTTGTTTCGCCTTCAAGAAGGCCTCCGATTTAGTACCCCAAGATAACCCTCTGAAAAACAGCATCATTTTAAGATCCGGATGAAACTTCATTAGTATATAACGGATTGGTTGTTATCCCGATGTCAGAGGGTTGTTCTTAACGAAGAATCATCTGGTTGGAGAAATGTTGGCAGTGGAGAGATCCAAGGCAGCATGTTGGGACCGATCCTGTTTCTTCTATATGCACAATATGTATCAGATCTCAGAGTGTATCGGTGAACCATCATTTATTAGCTCCTTTGCTGATGACACGAAACTTGGAAGGCAAACGCTCGACTAAAGCGGTGGACCTTTGCTTCAGAGTGACCTCAATCAATTTTCTATTTGGGCCCGGAATAACGATATGTGATTCAATGTTAACAAATGCAAGTTTGGAACTTCTACACAGAGTTGAGCAGAAGTCGGCCTGGCCTGCCTCTGTTATACAGAAAAGGAATGTAACGTCCGGGTTCAGGGTACCTGACAAGACCAAGACTATAAAGGTTATTACTACTATTGAATATTTTGCTTTGATAATGTCAATCATCGTTGGACTCTGTCAAATTTGGATCGCAGACTTTTTGACCACCGAATTAAGCACATTGATCCGTTTCAACAGTGCGATGCTTAAAGATATTGGGGAAAAATATTGGATCAACAGTTTCACTTCTGTTTTGTCATTGTCATGAATAGCCGGAACAAAAAATGCCCCAACACAGCAGGTTCTACAAACAAAGAATGAAGACGGGCCGCAAGGGACACCCTCCGACAGGCATCTTTGCATGCAAAACAAGTGTGATTGGCTCACTCCTTTACTTTAATGGGAGGTATTTGAAGTGTTTCAAGGTGGAACACTCAGGACGGTCCACGTTGCAACGGTCGTTAAACAAGTCAGACATAAAAGCTCTCCGCCGCAATCGAAAAATTCACATTCAGTCACACCATGAGTTCTGGTCAGGTCCTTCACATGAGTTCTTTCTTGATTTTGGTCTTCTTGGCCGGTTTGATTGACAAGTCAGCAAGCTATTTGATTTCTGATAATTCTCCAAAACCTGTTGCTGCTGCTGCAGCTGCTGTCACGGGGATTCAATGTTTTGTTGGTGGTGAGTGCCTCGACTCATTGATCGTAGATGTTACACCCACCAACACTTCCTCCATGTGTTTGCACCATTGCCAGGTAAGTGGGAAGAGAGGGGATATCATTTACCAATTTAGAGTGCTTATAACCATTCCATCCATAGCAAACCCGGGGCTGCGAATGGTTCACGTACTACAAGGACACAAAGTTGTGCGCTTCCCTCTCGGTGTGCTTGCGCCTTAACCAAACCATCTGCGGGGACAATTGCGTGAGTGGTGAGGACGAATGTCCCGAGTTCTATTGTGGCGTCAAGGGCAAGTGTCTGGGAGCATTGGAGGGCATGCGATTGGTAGAGACCGTGGATGAATGCAAGGCCAAATGCAATGCTGAGGCCCGATGCAAATGGCACTCATTTGACCCATCCACCAAGGTGTGCTCCATGACGGCCGATTGTCCAGCCTTGGATGCCAAGTGCGAAACTTGCATTGCTTCTGAGCGAGCTTGTGAGACTGGTCAGGTGTCCGTGCCACGGAACAACACCTTGATGGCTGTTCCTCAAAAATACGCAAAAGTTATTACTAAAAAATGAGGATTGCAACAAAAGCAACAATTTCTAGTTGAGGAACAATGATTGCTATCCAGCGATTGTACAATAGACCGTATACGTTACATATTATTACCGAAACATTTCCAGCACCATTTATCTTGTTGTTACTATTTTGTTACTCAATGCTGTAAGCCGTTATATTGTGGAATGAATAAATGACTCAAACTAGGCATGTTAAAGCAAAAATTTCAAATGGCAGACGCATTTTAACGGACCGTTAACATTATCTTTTTTTGCAGTGTATACATTATCTATCATTTAATAATTTGGTCGAAGTCTGGATTTCTATTACGCCCTAATAAAGGCATGTCTTATATCAAAAGTGAACAATATTTCATTCATTGCATTTTTGATGAATATATCTAGTAAAAAAGAAATGCTATGATCTAAGAAGGAGCATCTCTCTTAATTGTTGAACATTTTGTATTCTCCCTTTTAACTGACAAGACAGAAATTTGGCTTCATGTATCCCTAATCCAGTCATTGCTGGCCTTAGCTGAAATAGAACATATACTTTTGAAGGGACACTTGACCATACTTCATTGCTGATTGGAGCAATGAAAGTGTCCTGTGTTGTATTGTGGAACGCTGTGAAGCCTCCACGTATTTTGGGCCATAAACATTATCATCCATAAAAACTCGGAGGAGGGAAAAAATCTGAGACACATCTTGCCACCATGAGCTTCAGTCAATTTCTCCAAACGTTTGGCGTTCTACTTCTGATCTGCTTGGCTGGTTTGATTGACAGGTCAGCAGGCCAAATGTCTCTTAATAAATCTCCAGAACCTGTTGATGCTGCTGCAGCTGCTGTCACGGGGATTCAATGTTTTGTTGGTGGTGAGTGCCTCGACTCATTGATTGTAGATGTTACACCCACCAACACATCCTCCATGTGTTTGCACCATTGCCAGGTAAGTGGGAAGAGAGGGGATATCATTTACCAATTTAGAGTGCTTATAACCATTCCATCCATAGCAAACCCGGGGCTGCGAATGGTTCACGTACTACAAGGACACAAAGTTGTGCGCTTCCCTCTCGGTGTGCTTGCGCCTTAACCAAACCATCTGCGGGGACAATTGCGTGAGTGGCGAGGACGAATGTCCCGAGTTCTATTGTGGCGTCAAGGGCAAGTGTCTGGGAGCATTGGAGGGCATGCGATTGGTAGAGACCGTGGATGAATGCAAGGCCAAATGCAATGCTGAGGCCCGATGCAAATGGCACTCATTTGACCCATCCACCAAGGTGTGCTCCATGACAGCCGATTGTCCAGCCTTGGATGCCAAGTGCGAAACTTGCATTGCTTCTGAGCGAGCTTGTGAGACTGGTCAGGTGTCCGTGCCTCGGAACAACATCTTGAAGGCTGCTCCACAAGAAAATGCAGTCAATGGGACCAAAATGGCGAATGCCAAAACAAAGAATTACTATGAAGAAAAATAGGCCAACCTGTAGTGATCAACCTCTTTGATGAACTTCAAGTCGCAACTGACATGGTTACTGACCAAACATATCATAAATACATTATTGCCAAAGAAAACCTTCGCGTTATTGTTGTTACAAATTTTACTACTCAACCTCTGGCATTTTGCAGTGTTCTCGCTCTCCTATTTCATTATTTTCGCACCTTCATATTATACTTTCTGATGACTTACGGAATAATAAATGACCATTTGTAATCAATGTATGCTTTCACTTGTTCAGCTGCCCATGGGTTTTTTTCTATCATTTGGCAAGTACAGTAGGTATAAAAGCTACCCTGACCTCATTTGGAAATTATATATTTTCATTTTAAGTTCAAATTGTTAGAGAACTATTTTTTTGTCATTCTTGAATTGTTTTTTTCTTTAATTTCCTGCCAATGGGACAAATCGTAAATAATATGAGCCCCGCTCGAAGAATGTTACTCTTCTCCAAATTGAGTACGCTCATATACTCCCTTGTTTACTGTTTGAGTCTATATGAGAGCATGATATCATTCTTGGTCAAAACAAATCTTTTCGATCAAACCATCTTTTTGCAGTTGTAACAATAACCCATTTCAAGGACACATTTAGTCAAAAATGAAGGTGCTGAAGGAAAATGGTAAGGCGAGTACCAAAGTATTGAACTAAAGCAAGTTTCTCAAAATTTGTCCGTCACACATCTTAACCTTTTTCATTGAGATCACTTTATTTCGTACTTAAGACATCGCAACTAAGGATGGAATAATTTGTTGCTTAAAATCTGAATTCGGTATTTTTACCAACATTTTCAAGACAGTAATGTTATTTTCTATTCCTAAGTAAGATAGCAACGGGAATGCTCTTTGCCCTATTAGTTCTCAAAAGAAAGACTTGTAACTTTTTCAGCCAGTGCTCGGTATCGTGTTAACGCTGTTTATTCCTAAGGTTGTAATTCTAGTGTATTTCATGTTTTTGAAAAAAAAAATGACAAGCAACTGCTTTCGACACTCCACCGTTATATTTGTGGAATTCAGCGGTTTGTTTTATCGAACGGAGTTCAACATATTGCAATGCCATGTTGAGCGCTCATGATTTTTGAGCTCACAGATGCAAGGCGTGCCAAAGAATTCAAGTTGCATCCGCCATAGTCTCCCAGACAAATTTTCATTCGGGAAAAAGTTGGAACCCATTCATCGACCAAGTGAACCGCAATATGCCAAGTCTTCACTCTTACATTGAACCCAATCTAATTACAAATTCATTACTCGAGCCTCAAAGTTGGCCTCCTTTGACAAAGGACAAGGCGGTTGAATCGGGTGGTTTAGTCTGCCACATCTGCATATCCGCAGTTTTAGGCTGGCGAAGCTTGGCGCCAAGGCCAGCTCCACTCGGATTGTAACTTGACAAGGCTTTGGCTTGCTTGACCGGGGGGTGATCAGTCGATTCCATCAAATGCCGGTCAGAAGATAGGTGCTGAAAAGAGAGAGGTGAGCGGCAATTAAAGCTATTTTGAAAACTGGAGTCTACAAATCTGTTCCTCTCACTGAAACCACTTGTGGCACAGAGTTCAAAGTGAGATTGCACGTTTTGCATTTGAAGCCGACGTTGCTGTGTCCATTTTCGTGCGATACAATACAATTTGGTAGTGGAGGTCCGCACCCAGATGGAGAGAGTTGTTGCCTGGGATTGGCGGCCTTCTTGGCATGCTTGGAACCTGCAAAGAAAAATGTAAGGCAGATTGAACTTGTAATGTAAGGTCAAGGTGCGTTTGTCGTGAGTAGAAGAGGTAACAAAAATGAAGGCTCACCTTGTAAATGACTTTGCAGTTGTTCCGCCGAGTTCAGCTTTAACGAACACGTGGAACAAAATAAAAGGTCGTTGGATGAAGAAGACTGCTGCTCCAGAGGTTGTTGAGAAACAAGAACAGCTGAAAGGAAAAACATTGTTATAATGCTCCTCCAAAAATAATATGCGCTAGGTTTTTGAAAATGAAGCAATCCCACCAAATAATCAGCAATGTGCCTACCTTAAGTTTTATTCTAGTTAGTTGTTATAAAACAGCTCTTATCAGCTTGTTACAGTGGAATCGTATTGCTTTCTATATCCCTCTCTCTCGGACTTCAAATCGTAAAATCAAATAGAAAGCCGGTTAGATTTCATCTTGTGCTCAAATAGGGTGAAGCATTATCATGGGTGCACCATTTCATTGACAAAAAAGTACACGGGCTATTTCAAAATTAGGAACTATAATACTGCAAGAGCTAACTAACAAGATGTTGCTCGATGAATTCTTTTATAGATCTGCATCTTTTTAGGCTTGTGGGGACAAAATCCAAAAATCAACTTAAACATTCACGTTATTTTCCAGAAATAAGCCCATGGACGATATGCCCGACCAACTAACATTCTTTTATGAAAAAAACTGATTTGGATCCTGATTTCATAAAGTCTGTAGAAATCTGCATGATCCACCGTATCAAAGGCCTCGGCAAAATCAAGTTAGCCAATATCGGTTAACTCATGGCTCTCAAGTTTCTCCAAGACTTGTCTTTATTAATGAATGCTCAATCAGCTGGGTAACCGTGCTGAAATGGGCTCAAAACCCATGCTGACTAGGTGGAAGGACTTTGAGGACTTCAAGGAGCTCTACAAGCTTGGACTTCATGATCTTCTCAAACGCCGTTGTAATGTTTAAAGCTAGAAAATCGGCCTTTAGTTACTAGGGGAGCGACTAATCTCGCCCTTAAAAAATGAAACAACATGAGCTAACTTTGGTGAAGCGGGAAACTTGCCCTGATCCAAAATGCGACGCATCAAGTACAAGAAAACAGGAGCAAGAACCAGTGAGCATCTCATCAGAAACTGAGATGTCACACCATCAACACTGTCAGGAGAACTTGAAAGCCTCAAGTTCCTAATGGTCGCTAAAGCAACTTCATCTGTGATTACAAAATGGTCCAATTGCTCAATTTGACTAACCTCGCTAGTCTTAACAGACTCATAATAAGAGCAATGAGCCGTTTGCTTGTATTTTTTTTTATAGCTTAAGAGTTCACAGATTTTGGAACTGAAACCAAGAATGTCATTTGATGTAAGAATTATCATGCCTGAATGTATGAAAACAAGGCATAATAAGATATGGTCGAGAACAATAATAAATTACTTGATCTACCAACGAGTTGGTATTAGCCAGTCTAAGAGGCCTCTGGACGTACGTAGGGTTGGTCAGGGATTTTGGGCAAATACTGTTCCAAGCGAGTTTTGATGGAGGTGACAGGGCTAATTGTTGTGAAAGGTCGCATTAGCTCCGAAAGCAGAGGGTTGTATAGTCTGGGAGCACGATTTACTAAAAACCTTTTTTTCTCCTGACTTGCGTTGGGCCTCGACTATTTAAATCATCATTTCAACTACATGATATGTCTCTTCTCTCACTGTAGTTTTTGCACATATCTGGATTTGGACACAGATCGTGAATGCATTTCTTTTTTTTGGTTTGATTTGGTTTCTCACGGGCTTTTCTAACCGCTACAGGGAATGTAATCCCCAGTACTATTAGAATGAAAGGTTTCCAGGTATAAACGATGGGGTAACGTTCATATCTTCGCTCGATGGTGTAGATCCGACGACTTTAGTCAATCCCCATACGTAAGCACAATTGTCAAAAAGCAGCATCAAGTTTTCAAAGAAATATCCAAATACATTTTACATTTTTCTAGCTCAGAAAATCATGAGGAACATCTTTCATTTTTTGCTTTATAGAGTTTTAGCCTCCAGAAAAACTTTTGTGCCCAAAAGCATTATAAAAAGCCGAAGTTTTCAAAAACCAAATTATTCAAAACTTGGAGCACGCTTAGTGAGCCCTCTACATCGTCTATGGCTTCCCTATCGACCTCAAAAGGTCCTACAGAGTGTCTCTTTTTCCTTTCCGAGTTTGCATAAAGAAAAACAGCCTTTACGTAGATTCGACATGATTTCCTGAGCCAGGTAATCTGATAACTGAAAAAGAGCGAATAATTTACGTTTGGGCTAAGTTTTCAAACGCTGAACAAATTTGTTGAGAAAGTCCCTTTTACACATATATTTCTACGGTTCCAATGAGGCCTTCTTTGATCCTTAATTCAATACAAATTTTAACCAGCAAAAGTGGATATCTCAAAATTTGTTGTTTGTCTTTGAAGTTGCAGAAACGGATATTAAGATTATCATGCTTTAGATTAGGAAATCCATCAGGAACCAATGTTTACTGTACCAAGTCAAAACATTGTTCTGCTCTTTTACATGATGCAACAAGCCACGGAAGCGTATTCAATTGAACTATTCCTTTGATCCCGAACACCAAAATGAACCCCGAAAATCCATTTCAAAACGAACTCCAGCCACTCTCTCCTTCATGAAATTTCACAGTCATTCGAATTAGGCGACTAGAATATCTGGTTAATTTCAGCCTAAACTAGGCTGCGTAGAAGCCATTTCCATCTGGCAAATTCGTCTGAGACTCCTCTAGTTTGATATTTTGAAACAGGTTTAAATTCAATTTCAATTTCCCCCTTGCCAAAGAAGGGATTCCAAATCAAACACCTTCAACCTGACTGAAACGCTCAAGTTGAAATGTCAGACAACGGCGAAAAAAATATCCATTTTCAAGAACGCCACTTTACGACACTAACCTTGCGCTGTCGATCCCAAACCGTTACCGGGTGTGGCAGCCTTTCCTTTGGCCTTCTGTCTGGCCCTCAGCGCGATCTGGTGTAAAAGGGCGCGATCTCTGAGTTTTCGGATATGAATCTTCCCGGATAAGTGCGCACTTAGCAATTTGAAACTGTTTGTTCGAACGTGACAAAGTTGACAGAAAAGTGGATCGTCCTTGGAATGTTTCTCCATATTCTGAAAAACAACAACAACCACCACCATGACCTTTCAAAAGATTTTTAAAGCCTCTTTGAGCACGGTTCACCAAGCAGCCAAGAAGCCAATGCCACCGAACATTGGGGGTCAAAAAGTTGGTCCCATCTCTTCTTTTTAATACCAGATGCGAAGCGGCCAAGCCAACTTGAAAACTTTTCAACTTCAAAGCTTGGAACAACGAAAAGAAGATTGCCTTTTTGGGACTGGTTCAATGATTTGTTGGTGGCGGTGGTAAGTTATGTGTGTAGTAAACACTCCTGATGATGGTTTGTGCCAATCTACTCCAGCAAAGAGTTTCAGGAGGGACTCGTGTTTCTCGTTCATTCTCCTCAGAGGACATTTGGCAAAATGTAAAATTGACACGAGTAATTTTGGCGAAAGCTTGAGAAGAAACTCACACATGTTGAACGAAATGAAAGCGAGCTACGTTAAAAAAAGAAGGAGAAGTTGAACCCTCGTCCATCTTCCTTCTTTTTTGCTGAATTGAATGATTTCTTTCAAGTCAAAAACGGATCATCGCTCATTAGCAGGACTCCCCCCTGGCTTGCTTTATACGTCTAAAGCTTTAGTTTAACGTGACATGGTACATCCAGGCTTTTGGAGCGATTGATTTCCTTTTCATCGAGGTCCTGATTGCTCAATGGGATTGGCACATTGTGATATCACTTTTTGGTTGGTGCAAGTTGTTCGGGTTTGAATCACCGAACCAGTGAAGGGAGTCAAACAGAGCGTCTCAAAAGTGTTCGTGGGAAACCTCCATATTGAGTTTATGAGTTGATAATTGAGAATCGAGACTGAGAATGACTAATCGAGGCGTTTCAAGAGATCCAAGGAACACAATTGATCATTCAGATAGTCTTAGTCAAAGATGAGTCCCCCTGGGGGTCTGAAATTAGTGCTTGCATTCTTTTAGACTTGGAAGTGGGCAGTTCTTCCTCTATTCTAGGAAAATAGTTTTGAATTGGAAATTTTTGCACTTTAATCGTTTTTGGGTACAGCAACTAGATCTCCGACTCCAATACCACACTCACATCATGTGAGTATGATGGTGTCACCCTGTAAGATCGTTTTTTTTTAAATGGAAACGGATTGGATGGAAAAAGAGGAATGTGATGAGCAAAGTGTGCAAGATCAGCTTCAGGAAGGGAACGACCATTTTTCTGCAACGCTTGTTTAAGGCACCTTTCCACTTGAAGTGATGATGATCGACATTGTTGCGGCAAATCTTTCACTTTCACACCTGGGAATATTCTCACTCAGTCGACGACGACGACGACGACAAGAAGCACAAAAAATGACGCTGAAATGTGTACGTATAGACAATGACAGGAACGGCTTATTTATGGATCAACCGAGTCATTTTTCAGGCATCACTCTCGATTTCGATGCATTCATGTGCGTCGTCAGTGTTTACCGCTATCTTGGAAATTCATTGCTTTTTTCGAACGAGCTTCTGTGAGAGATGCAAATGTCCCTGTTGCATGGAGCTCGAGAATCATCTCGACCAAACGCCAATGAAAAGAAATCTTCTCATGTCTCGATCTCACTCTTCATCTTTCCCTCTTTATCTGTCCTCCTCCTCCTCCTCCTTTCCTCTAGCTCTTCCAAAGCTTGCTTGGTATGGACGATGGTCGACAGAAGGACCACGGACGGTGGATTGGCATCGCTTCAAATCCCCTCAGTCGCTCCGTAGACGTCAAACGGTGAACTTGAACAATATTGATTCCCTCTCCAAGAGCTTATACATACAACAGATTTTAGAAAAATCCCTGAGTGTCCAGTCGGTGGTTTGGGGCAGTTTCTCTTCCAATTTCCAAGGGGACTTGAATACGTGCGTGTGTGCGTGCCGACGTCACAGAGTGAGTGGGTAAATGAATTCGAATGCCATCCGACGATACCTTCAGCGGGGTTGAAGCTTGAAGAGCACCAATCGGCATCTTGAGTGTTTTCAATAACGGTGCTGTCTAAAGCACGCTCTGACGTCGAAGTGACAGTGTGTGGCTTTGGTACCTACGTTACGTGTGCACACAGGTAGTGAAATGAGGACACTTCTGAGTCTAGTGTTGCTTTTATCCGCCCAATGTCGAATGAGAGCGGAGAGCAAAATGCTCAAAGATTATATCACAGACGCCACCAAACAAAAAGAAGCCCAACAAAGGTTTCGCGAGACTTTCTCTTTCCTCAAAGACCACGAGATCAAGCTATTCAAGATCGAGGCCGTGGATTATCGGGATGGGAACTACACGGGTGAAGTGAACGACCAAAAGGAACGCCATGGTTGGGGCGAGATGTATTGGCGGAACGGCACCGTCTACGGACCCGGCAACATCTTCATCTACTCACATGGCGACCGATACGTGGGCCAATGGCTCAACAACAAACAAGATGGTAACTTTCTCAGTTTCCAGTTTCTGGCTCCATGTACTCGTATGGGATTTACCGTTATTAGGGGGATCAAAACCGCGGGCACAGAGGATGAATTGAGCTCTTAGCGGGCAGGATCTGTCGCATTCAGACTCTAACCTGAGATTCAAGATTGTCCTGAAGCCATCAAAGGGTTATTTTGACCGCGAACTTTCAGGCTTTGACGGTCTATTCAGACTGTAAGAGGAATCAGCCCACATTGACCTTCGTGTCTGAGGGCGATACGATGAATGATTCAAAAGCGATAAGAGGCAAGGAAAATATAAATCCCTCCTTTGACTCAAAAGGACGATGACTGACTCAAGCAATTGTCCCCACATGGTTGCTTGCATAGTAGTCTCTTCTCAGTCTCGAACGTAAATTAAGACACACAAGGGTTTTTCGTCTGCGTAACAAGCAACAGTACGCAAGACTTCTATAAACAAGAAAAGTTACTTCACCACAATTATTACTTACCCTTTGCATTGGTTGACTGATTCAGCGGTGGGACTGTTTACCTTTAGATTAAAGCGAATTTCCAATAAATTGCACCGGCAATGATGAGAAAGTTGCATTCACTGAGATGATAGATGGATAAAGAAATCGCTCTTTATCTGTATTTATCTCGTTTGGCCAATCTTAAGGAGGAGGAGGAGGAGGAGGAGGAGATGAAGAAATGTTAAGCTATCACTACAAACCGCAGAGCAACGAAGAGGGAAAAAGGAAAGATGGACCAAGAGTGATTAGTGGGATACTTGGAGGACGAACAAAAGCCCTGCACTATGCTTGTTGGTCTGAGAAGGCAGGGAGCGTCATGATATGAAAATGATTGAAGCAAAGGAAAGTTTCCTGATGCACAGAGAAAACACCCGCTCACACTGAGTGAAAGGCTTGAATGCAAAAAAAGTGAGGGTTTGCTTTGAATCATCGCTCGAAGTGCTTGGAAGTGATTTACAGAGTCGTAATCAAGACAAGTTCCGGTGTCAGCAAAAATCCTTTTTTTGAATTCTTTATTTGTCGGAGCAGGCGGCTTTTATTCGGGTCGTATTTTTGATCCTACCGTTTTTATGCCGTCTTTACAGCACGATCCTTTGACAATATCCCCGACTGGAGGCAAAATTATTTGGTCACGTTCAAACGATTTGTGCCCTCAATCCTCATTAATGAGGTTGCCTGGTTTCCGGAAAAAAACATCCCTCTTTGATACTGATTTTTCATTCTTTGTCCATCTCTTGCACCCAAAAGCCGTTCCTCTGGCCTGTTTAGGGGACAAGGGTGGAGGGCAGACCCCTCATTCAAGCTTTATACAGGGTTATGGTTCAAAGCAAAACTTCAAGACCTCATGTTGCATGTCACTAATCAATAAAGTGGCTGACACTGAGTTTGGAGTCATGAAATTCTGTTATCAGTGTTTTTTTAAACTTGATGTGGCGTGGAGAAATAATTTTAGCCCCCGTTCCCCGCATTCTAAATGATTCAGGCTCCCCATATTTTTGGTTGCTCAATAGGAAAGGGTGTCCAGAAAGCCTTTTGCCGCTTCAAAAGTGATGCAAAATCTTTTTGCAACTCGAAAACTCTCAAAAAAAATAGTTTAAACCATTTATCATTTTTCTTTTTATCTTAAAGCTATGATCATTAGCGCCAATTTTCATAATAATCCCGTTGAAGTATAAACCATTGAACACATTCACATCATCACCACTTAAAAAAGTATTTGCCACTCAATTCAATTTTTTCTGCGCTTAAAACAATTGCCTAATGCTTAAAACAATTCTACCAGGCTTAAATCACTTCCTTTCACCTTCTGAGAAAGCAAACTACAGAAAGCACAAGACTTATTCTCAAAAAAAAAAAAATAATAATAATAATGGCCCTCAATTCGACTACAAGTTAAACATTGGCGTCCTTGTAGCCAAAACTTGCTTCGAAACGACGACAGAAAACGAGAACTTCCAATAACATAAGAGCCATCACCTTTTGCCACGTATGGTAACTGTTGTACCCATGCCGAAGGGCACGTCCGTTTCAATGGCCTTCTCCAAATTTAAACCCGTCGATGCCAAAAAGGAAACTCATGTCTGAAAAATTTTTAGCTTTTATTTTGAGCATCTGCTGCGTCATTCTATTTTCTCCCCGAAACTATGCGACTGGTAACTCAAGTATTGACCTTTAAAGTCAAGTTCCTGTCCTTGGATATCATTACAATAAATAAGGAATGGCTTGAGCAATTTTGACAAACACTTTTGCGATTACTTTTAATCAATCCTCTTGCCACTGAAAAAACTTAGTTTTTACCCATTCCTCGTCGCACGCCATCTACACGTATCATATCATACACTGCAGTGAAATGGCCCTCGATCTCAAGATCAATTCAAAATGTACTGCCTTACTGACTGAAATAAATATATGATTACTAATTGAACTTAGTTATACATCGTTGAAACGTCTCGCTAGCTTGACTTGAAGCAGGATAAGGCCATTCGCCGTTAGGGGAATATCTTGTTACAACGAGAAATGGGTACACTCCACCACTTCTTTTCCATTTTAGGGATCGGAACTTTCTTCAGTCAAACCGGCGCCTATGTTGGTGACTGGAAAAGTGGTCTTCAACACGGCAATGGGACAGCTTTGTACAAGAACGGGAACAAATACGTTGGACAATTTCGCAACGGATTCAAGGACGGATTTGGCGTGTTCACCGTCGCCAACGGCGACCAATACTCCGGGTTCTTCAAGCAAGGCATCAAATTTGGCCATGGGATCGAGACTTTTCACAACGGCGAGAAGTACGTAGGCGAATACAAGAGTGGCATCCAGAATGGACAAGGCTCGTCTTTCTATTCGAGTGGTGGTATCAAATACAAAGGTGATTGGATCAACGGGATGCCTCATGGATTTGGTACCTTTTTCTTGCCCAATGGCATGCCTTTCAAGGGTGAATTCGAATTTGGCAAGCTCATGGGCAAGCCCAGTAGTGTTAGCCATTCCTCAGCGGATCTCTACTCGCAAAACACGGAAAAACCCTCCGATGTTCCAAGGTTTGACAGCCTCATTCTAGATCAATCCCCTCAACAGACCTTCTTGTTGCAACAACAACAATTTCAACAACAACCCTCCGGTTCGTTTTCGGCTAATACATACAACACATTTACAACGACGCAACCCTCGACCACGACAACCAGTGGAACCACTCGGCGAACTCCCGTGGGATTGGCCACCACCTTTAGCAACATCATCTCGGCATTTTGGCCATTTGGCTGAAATTGAGTGGTCTGTTTCTTTGCAAATGGCAAACCTTTTTGTGCAGCTACGTAAGTTTTAAGGAAAGATAATATACCCTAGAGTAATAAAAAGATGCACGGTGAATTTTCTTGAAAGCCTTAGATTTGAAAGTGGATGGTAAATTGATCAGATAGATACCGACATAAAAATTGAATGCTTTGAACGGGACTTGACAGTTAGAGGCGTTTTTTCTGTCCTATTGAGCTAAGTGCTGGCAACGAGCTCTTGACAAAAAGGTTTTTCCACGTCTGTTTTTCGTGGTGCTTTCCCTTTATAAAATTGATTTTCACTCTGACTGACACAAACCACACTTTTAGTATTTGAGAGTAGGTTTCATGGGAAAATGGACTTTGTTATGATCTCAAAATCACATTGTTTGCATTTTTTGTAATTAGATGAACACTAACAATTAGTCAGTATATTTCAGCTTAACCATCCGGCGATCACACTGAACAATAATATATATCAATTTCTTAGGAAACTTTGCCAATTCTAACTTTTTAATACAGACACATTTCGAAAAATTGGCCTTGACGTTCATCCTTCGATTATGAATGTTCTTCTTTGAAAAATACTTGCCTTTCAAATGAGGTCTTTTTCTGAACTCACATGACATCAAAACAAAGGTTTCTTGGGAGAAAATAAGAATGCTATTTTGTCCATTCCTTTAAGGTAAATAACTTATTACAAGTTCAAAGCTGCCTTACGAAATCCCATTAAGTTAGTACGTCAAGAGGCAACACGGGGCGGGGTGCAGCAACACTCGCTAGCGAAAAAAAAGGACTGATTTCTATGACCCAAGGTCCATCTAATGAGGCTGTTTCTCATTTCTGGGACAGCTTTTTTGATTACCAGCACGACTAGTCTCACTTGTTGCAATAGCGCAGCAAAAGCCGTAAAATCGTCGAACATGGTCCTTCTGGCCTTATTTCAACTCAATAAGGGCCCTTACTTGCAACGTCAAACAGCCCAAAAAACTGGAAGACGCACCGTAGATTGCTAAATAAACTACTGGTGAAGTGCCATGAAAGCAATTTCTTTTCCGAACATGACGTGACCTAGGTCCAGGGTGGGCAATTTTGAGAATTAGCGTGACTTTTGGACACCAAGTGGACAAAAGTGTCCAAAAGTGGACAAAAGTGGACAAAAGTGTCCAAAAGTGTCCAAAAGTG
>NC_081448.1:539037-548579 GCF_007210705.1 Tigriopus californicus
TGGCAAAGGTTTTAAAGACTTATCTTGCTCTTGGAACCATCAATGAGCAATTTTTGAAGTAGAGGATAGGTTTCATACAGAATATCCTTTATATTTGTAGTTTTAAAGGTTCGTATTTTTGGACACTTTTGGACACTTTTGGACACTTTTGTCCACTTTTGTCCACTTTTGTCCACTTTTGTCCACCCTTATTTTTGGACACTTTTGGACACTTTTGGACAGGGGTGGACAAAAGTGGACAAAAATGAAATGCCCACCCTGCCTAGGTCCCCTAGCTCACTAATTCTGCATAAGATTTTGAAAGAATTTGCCAAAAGCAACACAAACGCATTATCGTTCAATAAGGAGAAATCGGCCAAATCGGCCCTCAATTTGGTAGAGGCTGACTCACAAAGCGTCCTCTGATGTGCAGCATGTAAATCATTTTTCGTGCAGCGTAATGGGGCTATTGCTTGAACAGAAATAGGTAAAAAACTCCAAACTTTTGGAGAACCAAGTACAAGATCTTGCACTAAATCCTCCAGCCCCTTCACGCATACGCCAAATCATTTGAAATTTGACCTGCAACATCCTCTTCTGCCCTCCCTAAATTGAGCTTTCATTCTTTGACACTGTTCGTATTTGGCGCTGATAGCGGCAATTTGGCCACTGATTCTCACGTCCACAAGCGACATCTTTAACGAAAGAGAGTGAATTCCTCGATCCAACCATGGAGGTCCCAATGTAACTGGAGGTCTTTCCAATCAGGGACTCTAAAGAAAGGAAACGACACGGCTTTCCCCTGACCGCCAACTTAGGCCATTGCGTTGAATCAAGACAGTAACTCTAGTATCAATAAAACAAGATTATCCATACTACATAGAACATTAAAGTGTTTTTAAATAGATAATAATAGATATACAACTCCGTTCATAAAATAAATATTTCTGATTTAATCATGAAAGTCAGAACAATAATTGAAATACCCATGAACATAAAGTTAAACAAAAAAAAATCAAATTGTCTTTCAAATCAGTGAAATTTTGCGTAAAACTGGCTCAAAAACACGCATAGATAGAAAATCAACAAGAATAATTTTATTCTTTGATGAGGAACTTCCACTAACAAAATATAAAAGAAATGTACGGTATAAGCAATAAAATGTTAATAGTTTAGAATATTTGGGATGAACAATCGATAATTTTATCATAATCCACACATTTAAAAAAAACTCAGGCATTGGTGAAAAATGAATGAGTTATCTTCTTGTAGCGGTTAAATTTCTACTTATTAGGAAGCTTGCATAAAAGGCTGGCATTATTTAAGGGGCACAGAGTAATACCAAAGTACAGTAGACTAGATCTCAATTTGAACTTTGGACTCAAATAAACTGTTTTTTTCTTGCAAAAGCATCCAAAATACCAAAATAGTCAAATAATACAGGTGCCGTATCTCTTAACATTATTATTTCATGATTATGAAGCATCCATATGAGTTTAAAGAACAATATGTAGCTCAGAGCTACAGTATGTATGCTTTTGGATTGAGGGCCATTCCCAGAGTGAGAACCATAGTTTCATAGCATACGCGTTAAATTACTTGAAATTTAGTCAAGATGTTTTTGAAACAATTTTCTACAAATAATATCATTGGCAAAAGAGAATTGATGATTGTGTTTAGAGCAAATTTTTGCTTTAGCAAGAAAACCTAAATAGCGTTTTTCAGTTGTTGTACGTTAAGACATGTTTAAAGTCATTTTAAGTACAATTAAATGCCTGGTTTTAAGCATATACCATCAATGGTAACGCAAATGATGTTAGTCACATATTTTGTTCAATACTTATGGCAATAATTGACATTCAAAAATTTCAGCAGCAAAAGCTTAGCTTTACTTGGCAGGAAAGGTTTGGTGATCACAAAAAAGTGGCGTTTCCTTGTTTTAGTGTCCTTGTTCCAATGAACCTTGAGAAGAAACAGCTGCATGATCATGTTCTGCAAAATGACCACCAGATGGCGGTACCCCGAAGGTCAATGGCTAAATTCGGATAGGCATGGTTCAGCAGCTTATGGGACCACATAATCTTCAGTTTTATTAAGATTTGATTGCAAAATTAGTTTCTGTTTGTGCTATGGGACTTGTACTACATTTTCCACTCATTACGAGACGACTGCATTAGTTCTAGCAAAAAAGTAATGAACTTTTAGTTTGCTTACGGGGTTGAGTGATTCAACAAATTTTTTGACGATCCGTCGAGAGCGGACATGTGAGGTTATTATATCCCGGGGCCTGTGCCTAAATTTAAAAAAAAACAATTATTATTTAAAACTGTACACAAACAGATGTCTTGAATGGATTGATTCAAGGCACAAAAATGTGATTACACAATCACTTGAAAGTAAATTTGAGCAGATATTGAGTTTGAATTTCCTGATTGATGATACTCAGGTATTGAGGGTTGATCTGGAATGGTTTGGAGGAAGTTATTTAGGTCCTCCTTGAATTTGGGAAGTGGATTATTTCATTTTTTTTTTTATATATTAATGTATTGTATTAGCTTGGCCAGAAATGAAAGGCAAAATAATTCTTTGAGTTGCCATGAAAAACTCAAAACGCCCATGATTGCGATTTCCTTTTCCATACCAGCCAAAATGAATCCTCCTTCAAGTTCTTTTGGCACCAACAGTCATATTGTTAAGGAAAACAAAATCAAGAAATAGGTTAGGTGTGTAGTAATCTAGCAAAGGAGACTTCAAAACCCAAAAGGACTTAACTGCTTACTTGCCAGTTTGTACTTTATTTGTTAATTTTTTTGATAAGTTTACGAGCTTCAGATCAGCAAACCTATGCTTTAAGGTCTATTTTGCTCAAGAGCATGAAAAAGAGAGCAAAAAATATGTCCATTCATATGTCCTATATACCTTAGGCAAAGAAAACCACACTTGGCTAATTCAAATACATCCATGAAGACATTTAGAGATAATTGGATTTATTTGCTAATAAATTTGCAATTTTGACTTCTTTCTTGCCATCATTGGGGCTTCCATAATTTGTTCTGCCTGAATCTCTAACCGTTTTGATCCCTCAGCCATAGGTTCTAGGAGCAGGACCCGGGATATTATATCCTCACAACACCGTCGTTGACGGATTGTCAAGAAAATTGTTGAATCACTCAACCCTGTAAGCAAACTAAAAGTTCATTATTTTTTTTGCCAGAACTAATGCAGTCGTCTCATAATGAGTGGAAAATGTAGTACGAGTCCCAAAGCACAAACAGAAACTCGTTTTGCGATCACACTTTAATAAAACCGAAGATTATGTGGTCCCATAAGTTCAGGGATGGGAAAAATCGAGATTGACCGAATTTCTGCCACTTTCTGCCACAAGTGGCAGCAAATGGCAGAAAGTGGCAGAAATTGGCAAAAAATGGCATAAATTGTTGGAAGGTGGTCAAAAATGGCCGTTGGTGTTTAGAATGGCCGATCTTGACTCTAAAAAATGTCAAAGACAAGAAGGATCATACGGGTTGGACAAGTTTTTCAAGTGTCCTTTGCTAAAAAGCATATTGATACAACATTGGCTGAAATGCAAAATGTTCCTCAAATATTGATATTTATACTGTTTGATGGTTGATTGAATTGATAGCAGTACCCATAGACCACTTGCAGTATACAAGGCCTAGCCACAATAATATCAGGTTTTTTTTTTCATAGTCAACAAAATGGTTATTGAGTACGATATAACTTTTTTAAATGCAATTGCCGTCATTTTGACTTTAAAAAGTTTAGGTCAAAAGACATCCCTGACTCCAATCGATTGCGGTGGTAAAATTCAAACTCGATCACACTCCAATGACGTCTAGTGGTTGTATCTAACATTCGATGCAAAATACCCATCCCAACGTGTCAAAACTACATACAGGTAGGCTTAAAAATGAACGGTAAGTGATCGAAAATACTAGAAAAAGATGATTTAGAATGATACAAAGAATTATATTTTCTGCCATTTTTGGCCAATTTCTGCCATTTTCTGCCACCAATTTCTGCCAGATGTTAGAAAATGGCTTTTAATAATTTCTCATCCCTGCATAAGTTACATAATGATTCCTGTCTGAATTTAGCCGTTGACCTTTGGGGTACCGCCATTTAGTGGCTATTTTTCGGGACTTAATCCTGCAGCTGTTTCTTCTCAAGGTTCATTGTCGTCGGATACCCCGGCTGCCGAGTGAATGTGCCTCGGTTGGATATCATGACCGGGCGACCTTTGCAATTAGGGTGCTCAGGTTGTCACATTTATTGACAAAAAGCTCAAATTGGTCACAATTTGAAAACTTGTGGCAAATTAATGTTGCCAAAAATATTACAAACACATCTTAGTCACAATTTGAAACCCTTTGTCACATATTTGGTCAAACAAATTGTGACTACTGAAATTAGTCACTATTGGCCACATTTTCACGAATAACTCTAAAAACTTTGGAACTTTGCTTGCCATCTCTTGAAAAGCAAATTTAATTGAAGGGAACTCTTCTAAATCAGAAATTGAGGATCAAATCATCTTGTTAAAAATGTAAACTTAAGACCGTGACTCCACAGTTGTGCTGGGTTGTGTGGAAATAAAACAAACCTAGATGAAAAGGCTAGTCTAACGGGCTCTCAGAGCCAAACACAACACCTTAGATTCCATTTCCCACTTCTCTCTCTGGACACGTTATTCTTTAAGTTCTAAAGTTCCTCCATCAAATTTTCTTCCCCCTCTCCCCATCAGTGGTTACGTCATCCCCTTCTGATACTTGCTAATGCCAAATCAATGGTAGAAAAATGGTCTTTTTTCAAAAAACAAGGGTTTTATGTCAGTCATAAGGATCCCCATTTTCAAAATGTGGTGACAGTTGGCGTTTTTAGTGTGGTTTTGTTCAAGCAAGTAATTAAAATATTTCACTTGTTGGAAGAACCTATCGATTTTAAAAAAACTGATTGGATAAGAATAAAAAAACTAAGAGTAAAGATTTAGACCAGTTGTGTGTATGATATTTTGATCAGAAAGTTCTCTCTTGTAGCCAATGTCATTGGCAAAAGTTCTTCTTGCGTGAGCAAACACAGGTATCGATTGAATTATTCAAATACAATATAATCTTTATCACTGGATGAAAACTTGTGTGCATCATATTATAATAGGCAAGAGCTGCAGTTAAGATTTTAATAAATGAAGCTCAAAAAGCGTCTATGTACTTCGTTTTGAATACATTTCACTCTGTTTGAAAGTTCAAATCCAGACAGTATGTTTCCCTTCAAAAGAGACAAAATCTAGTCACCTTGTCTCTAGGCACGGTAGATCAGCACAAAGTAGCATGTTACAGCTTCTAGTCCACTAATCACATTTTCAATGTATGACAAATTGTCACTTTTTGGCCATAATTTGAAACCATAATTGTTACAATTATTTTTCTAACATCTGAGCACCCTGTTTGCGATCGAGGAACAGCAGTCAAATAATTAGATTTTCCAACTTAAGTTCGTGATGACTTCAAAAATGTCTCTGCACAGAGTTGTTGATCTGACCGGATTAACTGTCCGTTATAGACTAGTTTCACTCTCATTTGACCCAAGAGATATTCTGCAGCCAATGTCCTACAATAAACCTTTGCCTTGAGGGTAGATTTTAATTCCAAAACTGGTAAACTTGGTCCCTCTCCCCCAAAAGTGCGGTTGCTCGGACAAGTTTGGGCCGAAACGAGTTTATTACATTTATTGCAATACCATGGTCTCTATCATGGTTATTATGATTTAGAATCAATACAGAGACACAAAGGCATACATCTCATTCAAAATATGTTTAATTGCTTATTCGCAAGTCCAATCACTGTATTTCATGTATGAAGTTTCCATTCCTGTTTTGGAGCTCGCTGAGAACAGACGCATTTAGTTTGCTCTCGTTCTTATCTCCCAGGAATTTCGAACCAAGTTGTGACTTCCTCTGTTGCTCCTTGGTTGCTGTGCACGTGTAGTGTTCGTGGTGTTTGTATGTGGGTGAATGAATGGGAATTGCCATTCATTCACTCAATTGGGTTTGGTTTTTCACGGCTCTTTGGTAAGACGTAATTACTTTAAAACCTAATAAGTTTATTGCTCATTTATGTTCATGTCTAGCTTTAGCAGTTTCTTTCTGATTTGTAGTGTAGTTTTTCTAGTTCCAAATCGTTATGTGTAGTTCTTCAGTTTGATTGTATTGGTCCTTTAGAGTTAGAATTTATTGTTCATTACTGTATTGATTTATTTTGTGTTCTAGCTTCCTCCCTCCTCTCCTCCTACCCCCCCACCCCCTCTCCCAATTCCCTCGTCTTCCTTCAAATACCCATGGAATGAAATACCCAATCTACCCCTATTCCTATAAAAACTCTCCTCCCTAATATTCCTTGCCCCACCCCTATTCCCCAAATACGTTCCTATTCAAATGTAGCTGCCCAACCCATTCCTCAAACCCAACCATCCCCATTAGCTCATGCATTGCCTCCAGTAGAACGTAGCTTTGTTGATAAGAGGGATTTTTTACGGTTGGAGAGGATGGTCCAAGATCTTGGAACTTGGTCCGTCAAAAGCGAGGCCCGTAAAGGGGCTATATTTGAACGTGCATTGTCTGATTTCTAAAAAAGACAGCACAAAAGTTAAGATCTTAGAAGAAATAGCCGTTGAGAGAGAGATTGCATTCATCTCTATAACAGAAACCTGGCTTCGGCCAGGGGTCTTAGATGAAGAACTAACCATAGTTGGTTTCAACTTAGTTCGTTGTGATAGGATACGCCCTGATAATCCCATATTCCCACATGGGGGCGTATGCCTATGTTTAGGAATGATTTGCACATTAGTCATGCACAAATGTCGAATGGAGAAGTAGAGGTCTTAGTTTGTCATACCCGAGGGCTTGATCCGTCTATTGTAACAATGTATATGGCCCTTCTTGTTCAGTAAGCTCGTTATGTCAGCTCTCCAATTCATAGGAAATGAATTGGACAGTCAGTTTGCTCGAAAGTTTTCTTTGTAGGTGACTGTAATTTTCCAGCTAGCTTTGTAGAGTGCGACGCTAGTCCTGATGGGTATATTCCCATTTCACAATCGACATCTCAGTCGTTCGAAAAGGTGGATGAATTCGCGATCTTGCGCAATTTCTCCCTGCATGTTTGTGAAGCCACTAGAGAGAATAGCGTTCTCCGACTTGGTCCTTTCCAATGACCCTGATCTGTTTCCAGTATATCCAAGTGACACCTAGTAATCTGTCAGATCATCATTTTCTTGAGATAGGGTCGACCATTACTCAAAAGCCGGCGTGCTCTAGAGTAAACCGGCAAAAAGGTCGGTTTGGCTAAGTTCAAGTTCAAAGATGAACATTGGCCGTTGATTATAGAAAGATTAGAAGAACTTGACCTGATTTCAATTCTGAAACAGGAATCGTCCATAGATGCAGCCATTGATAAGTTAGTTTCAGTTTTTAAGGAAGTTTGCTCCAGTTTAGCAATCTCTGAATGTGGTCCGAAAGGTGGTACACGGACAAAAATTTCCAAAAATATAGGAAGACTTTGTTCAAAAAGAGTTGCAAAACTAGCAAAAAGGCTGAAGAGCACTTCGAATCCAGTAATTGTGGCTTAGTCTCCAAAAAAAGTTGGACGTAGTCAGGGTAAGGATTAAGGCCTCCATCGAATATGACGCAGTTACAAACTGAGAGTAAGGTGGTTCAGGAGGTCAGGTCGAATCCGAAGGCATTTTTCTCTTATGCGAACTCTAAGAGAAAAATGAAACACTCTGTTGGGCCTTTTGAGGTTGATGGGGCAGCCATTAGCAATGTAGAGACTATGGCTAACATGCTTGGAGATCAGTTCTCTAGTGTGTTTTCCAACCCCACTGAGTTCGGAAGCAAACAGCTCATTGCTCTGAAGATGAGTCTGTTGAGATTGACATGGTTAGTCAAGCTGAGCGTTTAAGATGATCTCGTAGTCACAGATCAAGATGCTTTAGAGGCCATAAGGGACTTGAGGCTTTCCAGCTCTCCTGGTCCTGATGGTGTGACATCTCAGTTTCTGATGAGATGCTCCACTGGTTCTCGCTCCTGTTTTCTCGTACTTGATGCGCTGCATCTTGGATCAGGGCAAGTTCCATCTTCACTAAAGTTAGCTCATGTGTTCCAATTTTTAAAAGGGGGAGATAGTCGCTCCCCAGTAATTACAGGCCGATTTCTCTCACTTCGAATATTGCGAAGGTGTTTGAGAAGATCATGAAGTTCAAACTTGTTGAATTTCTTGATATTCATGAAGTCCTTCCTCCTAGCCAGCATGGGTTCCGAGCACATTTTAGCACGGTTACCCAACTGATTGAACATATTGAGCGGATTACTGAGGGACTAGAGAGTCATGAATCAGTTGATGTAGTTTATTCTCGACTTTGCCAAGGCCTTTGACAAGGTAGATCATGGGCTTTAGTTAACAGGCCTCCATGAAATTGGGATCCAAGGCAGGGTTCTCAATTGGTTAAAAAGTTTCATTTCTGGTAGGAAGCAATTGGTTAGGTTGAGGGATCCCTTAGTGACATACATGATGTCAAGTCAGGTGTTCCCCAGGGTTCGATCTTAGGGCCCTCTTGTTTATAATATTCGTTGCCCGCTTCAAAAGCTTAGTATCACTGCCAGTCTCTCTTCTTATGCTGACGATACAAAGTTAGTTTCGGTAGGAATGTTCAAGAATTCCAGTAGCCTTGCAAAGGACTAAATCGAATCTACTCTTGGGTAACTGAGAGTAATATGGCCCTGAACGGAATGAAATCCGCTCAATGACATTTGGGTCAACTCCTTTAAATACTCCATCGTAGATAATGGAGGTAAAGATATTGAGCAGGTCCTCATCTATGAAAGATCTAGGTGTAGTCCTCCAAAATAATGGAAAGTTCGATGAGCATATCCAGCTGAAGGTGGGTAAGGCTTTTCAAATGTGTGGTTGGATATATCGCACGTTTAAGTCCAGAGATAGCATCACGATGCTAACTCTGTACAAGTCGATTGTCCAGCCACATCTTGAATACGCCTCACCCATTTGGGCTCCAATGAGTTCAGCAGGTTTGCAAAAGGTCGAGCAAGTCCAAAGATGTTTCACTAGGAACATCACAGGAATGAGAGAGCTCTCGTATTGGGAAAGGTTAGAACGGTTGGGATTGTACAGTACTCAGAGAAGGTACGAAAGGTATCTGATATTGTACGTTTTCAAAAGTATCCATGAGCTTTGTCCCAACCCTGGGTTTAGGGTCAATTCTAGTGACCGTAGAGGCTTAATTGCGTTTTAAGAGCACCTTCAAGTCTTCGAGAATCCAGGCTAGTTCGAACAATGAAGTCCACATCTCTTCTTTCTCGGGCTCCTTCATTGTTTATTTGCTTCCCTCTGAATATTCGTAGGGAATACGTAGGCCTTGTTGATCCGGTAGCATCTTTCAAGTCAGACTTGGACAAATTTTTAGATAGCATTCCAGATCAACCCTACCATTCAAGATTAGCTCGGTCTGCCAACTGGCGAGAGAGTGCGTTGGTA
>NC_081448.1:548630-554466 GCF_007210705.1 Tigriopus californicus
GACCAGTTAGTTGAGTTTATTCTGTGTGTTTTCTTGTTGATGTCCTAGTTTACATATGTTCTTGATTCCTTGCTTTTCTCTGTCACTTACTTCTTGTTTACTATCTCCATCTTTGATTTGTATGTTATTTTGATGTGAAGTATTTCATTCCTATTTTGCTCTGTTGTCCTGTATCTCAGAACAAGATTGCACAGCTTTTTTAGTTCTTTTTTTCTCTTGGTCTCTTGATTTTGTTGCTCAAAGATAGTTCCGCCTGCATTCATGATGGAAGCTATTTTAGGAAAAGTCAGCAAAGAGGCTAGACAATGTTTGGACCTGGTCTTAGCTGGAAAGGATCCTTCCATAGTCAATAAGCCGTTTATTATAGAGGCTTTAGTTGCTTGGGTCAATGAAACCAGGTGCTGCTTGAAGAACAGGCTCACCCAGTAGTTGAGAAGTCGACTAATTTGGACCAACGTAGAAGTTGAAATAGTATCTCCTCTTGAAAAACCGCAGGATAAGACAGTTGTAGAGAAAATAGTCTGTCCTGTTTATCGAAAGCAGCCTTGTCCTGAAGAAGGAAAAGGCTGTCAGTTTGACCACCCTAAATGGTTTCAAAAACTTCTCAAGTTCGGCTTGAGAAGTACAATAGTAAGAAGGATGTTCAAAGGTAGATTGTCCTTTTTTTCACCCGTACATGTGCCGTCAGTCCATGAGACTTAAGACATGCTTTAATGTACGGTGTACCTCCGTCCATGTTGAAGGGACGCAAAGAAAGCCGAGAAATAGGATAGGTCAGTTTCGTAGTTTTAGAGCTGACCCTATTCCTAAACCTAATCCACCCCACCCCCCTTCCTTAAACCCATTTAGCTTCCTCCCTCCCTCTCTCCTACCCCCCCACCCTCTCTCCCAATTCCCTCGTCTTCCTTCAAATACCCATGGAATGAAATACCCAATCTACCCCTATTCCTATAAAAACTCTCCTCCCTAATATTCCTTGCCCACCCTATTCCCCAAATACGTTCCTATTCAAATGTAGCTGCCCAACCCATTCCTCAAACCCAACCATCCCCATTAGCTCATGCATTGCCTCCAGTAGAACGTAGCTTTGTTGATAGAGGGATTTTTACGGTTGGAGAGGATGGTCCAAGATCTTGTGAACTTGGTCTCAAAAGCGAGGGCCGTAAAGGGCTATATTTGAACGTGCATTGTCTGATTTCTAAAAAAGACAGCACAAAAGTTTAAGATCTTAGAAGAAATAGGCCGTTGAGGAGGAGATTGCATTAATCCTCGTAGACCAAATATCATATAAAAATTGAAAGGTAATAAATAGACGAATTATAATCTTTCATTTTAATAGTACTGGGGATTACATTCCCTGTAGCGGTTAGAAAAGCCCGTGAAAAAACAAAAAAAAAAAATCATGGGAACTGATTCTCCTCCTCTCGTACTCCCTGAGTGGGCAAAGCTCTGCTCAACCTAATGCATGGAGTATGCCGTATGTCAGTACTGCTACTGCCGTACTCCATGCCTAATGGCACTCGTGCAAAAGACGCGTCATCTACCTTTGCCTGGTTCTCGCTGATTGGTCGAGAGCTGTCACTTGACAGCAGCTCATCATGGGCGATGAAAAAACTCAAAACAAAAGCGTTCTTTGGAACACTTGCTCTTGAGTCACTTTATTCTGTGCGCCAGGCAATCATTTCGTTGATCCCCTTGATGATTTTGTGAGTCAATATGACATTCATCTCTTAGTGAACTTCACATGGTAAGAGATGGGTGGGGTGTGCATTGTCGTGGAATGTACAAATGTGATCCAACTATCAGCCAGATAGCTCATTTTACCAACCACCAACCCCCTCTGACCGGCCAATGCCGACCACTTGGAAAAAGGTTCTTTTCGAAGTGTTTCTGCAGATCTGAGGCACAACTTCATTCATTGTGAACCCCTGGACATGTCTGAACTCGGTTGATCAAAGTCCCATCCATAGCACTATCAAGGAAAATGCAAGGTTGCGTTGTTGACCCGAGTGAACAAAAAAATCCAAGCTTCAAAGTGCCTTTCTTCCTCAATTCCACCAGCCATAGGAAGCCATCCTCCATCATATGTTGAACCTGGCAAAAGTTGCCAATGCAATGGAGACAAGAATGATTCTGAGAAGATGTAATAACAGCCAGTGTTATTAGAAGATTGCCGTCGACTGGTTTTGATGCCCAAACACTTATTCCTCACCGTCCATGGATGTGGAACCGGTATATTAGGAACAAAATTCATCTCATTGTTCCGGGATGATGAAGACTTAACACAATCACTTCGTTTATTGTATTGCTTATTGATGTGTCACTCGAAAACAAGTATTTGACCAATGCTTGTCAGCTTATCTTGATTTTGTCAAAGTCATTGATAACGTAAATCATTGCCTTTTGTTGAATAGACATCATGACATTGGGATCCAGGGCAAGGTTTTCAATAGGATAAGAATTTTGATTCAGGATAGGAAGCAAATTGTTAAGGTTGGGGGATCCCTTTGTGACATACATGACGTCAAGTCAGGTGTTCCCCAGGGCTCCATCTTATAATATCCATACAAAATCAATCCATTTATAATATTCGTTGCCCCACTTCAAAAGCTTAATATTACTGCCAGTCTCTCCTCTTACGCTGGCAACACCAAGTTAGTTTCTGGTAGGAATGGCCAAGATTCCAGTAGCCTTGCAAAGGACCTATATAGAATCTGCTCTTGGGTTACTGAGAGTGATATGGCCCTGAACAGAGTTAAATTTCATTCGATGACCTTTCGGTCAACTCCTTTGACTTCTCCTCTCGTAGATAATGGAAGTAAAGATATTGAGCAGATCTCATGTATGAACTCTGTACAAGTCGATTGCTCAGCCACATCTTGAATATGCTTCGCCCATTTGGGCTCCAATGAGTTCAGCAGGCTTGCAAAAGGTCGAACAAGTCCAAAGATGTTTCATTAGGAACAACGAAGGAATGAGAGAGCTCTCATAAAGGGAGAGCCTAAAAGAGTTGGGACTTTACAGTTAAAAGAGTTGGGACTTTACAGTGTTCAGAGAAGGTACAAAAGGTATCTGATATTGTACGTGTTCAAAAGTATCCATTACCTTTGTCCCAACCCAGGATTTAGGGTCAATTCTAGTGACCGTGGACGCTTAATGTGCGTTTTGAGAGCACCTTCGGGTCCTCGAGAATCCAGGCTAGTTCGAACATTGAATTCCACTTCTCTTCTTTCTCGGGCTGCTTCATTGTTTAATTTGCTTCCTACTAGAGAACTTTCTATTTTTACAAAAGACTTCTTGAAACCTTAGAAACGTTTTTTGTCTAATATTGTGCTTTGTATCTTGGGTTTTTAGTACTTCTATTGTATTGAAAAGTACCCTCGTGACCTCCCAAAATTTGTGCTGAAAACATCATTCAGCTGCTACTTAAAGGAGTCAATACCAATCCGTTCGATTGGTGGGTGCGGATTGGTCAAGGAAAATTTCCCTTCATCTTTATCCCAAAAGCATCTCTCCATTCCTTCATTCCTTTCACTTCTGTTCCCTCTGAGAGTGTTTTTTTCAGCTGGCCATTTTTTTGAAGAAATGGAATCGAATTGGCGATTAGTGTGCCTAAAAGCTAATCTGAACAAATTTAAACATTCCCCACTTTCTCAAATGTTCTCAATGATACTTATTTCATTTTCACTTGTTAACACATTCCCTCAGTTTGAACACATTGTCTTTACCCCTATTTATGTAAAAATGCCAGAAGTGTAATTCAAGGTGCTTTTATACGGATCTTTGTGCTAAACTAGGTCAATATTGAATGGGATGCACAAGGACAATCAGAGGGTGAAGCTGCATTCAATAAGTTTCATAACAAAACAGATCTTAGAAGATTACATAATTCACCCGAGACCGAGAGTACTGATTTTTAGCCAGTTAACTTAGTCATGAACAAGAAAAGCAGACTAATAGACGATAACGAATAACCAAAAACACAAAATTAGCAATGACATTCCAAATCAAATGTGGACCGTTGAATGCTCAAAAATAACGCTTTGTTCATTTGAGTACTGTAGGGGGAATGAAGGATTAATTTCAGTGATAGAGGAATGTGATTGACATCAAGAGTTGCAAGAGTGAGTTTGGGATTCAAGGTTATCTTTGATTTTGACCGTTTTCTCATAAGGGTGTTGAAATTCGAGGATGTGGTTTTCTCTTTTTTTGGTTCGAGTTCCCTTTTCATTCTCTTGATAAAATTTGCCCGATTTTTACAGCCATTGTCCCAAGACAGCTAATTATACGCTGCAGATAGCAATGGAATATTGGCAAAATAAGCCGCAGGTTAGGTTAGGACTCCGCATTCCGCATTTTAGGATTTGTTTAGAATTTACAAATCATTTTTATTAGCACTTTGCGAATACAAAACCCTGTTATGGTCGACAAAATTTACGCCCAAAAGTAGGTACAAGCTCATTCATTACGTTTCTTACCCATTGTATCCTATGCTTGGTAGATTTATTTGGCTTGCACGCTTTTACAGTTGTTTTTAAACATAGATCTGAGACAGAGCGTTGTGAACAGTTTATTATAACAAGTGTCTAAACTCTTGTCGTAATTTCCGATGTTTACTCCTTAGATTGGTCAGTTTGTTGTCCGCCTTGCGATTGTCAGTACCAACATTGGGCCAATCTAAGATTAGATAGGCTTGTGTGGTTGTTCGATTGGGATTTTCCATCAGTACTATCTAGCTAGTGGATTGACTGACTCGGGGAATCACGCCAAATGACTTCAGGGTCCTGAAAGAGTAAGCGGGAGTCCCATGAGACAAAACGGAACAGGAAAATCTTATGGAAACCCAGTGATGCGTTGAATCAACCACCGGGTTCAGTGTCGGTAGTTTCGTTTTGATTGCCAAAGAAACGAAACTTCCTCCACTGAACCGTGGACTTTGATCAGCGCATCACCAGGTTCACAAATATGTAGATCTTTGTACTTTGCAATTAAACATCCACCTTTACACATTAAACTATTTCATACAATTACTTGACCGAGAGCTACAACAAAGATGTTTATTATTGCAATATTTTATTCATTTAGGAGAAGAAATGCACCTGGTTACTTAGTATACTCTGAAGAAATTCATTGCGGCTCCGAATGAAAAGGCCCTCGACGCTGTAAATCTAATTTGTCTTCCAATGATGGGTTTAAAGCTGTAGTGTCGAATTGGTTCACAATTAGTGGCTGGCTTTTCCAGATTCTCAACCCGAAGAACATTGGTCCAAGTTACGCTTATTCCAGAATATCGTGATACTGATACTTCGAAGTCAATGACATGTCTGAAAATGAAAAGTGCAAGTATTCACCTCACACCTTCAACAAGGGTCATGTTCGAAATGCTCGTTGTGATACCTTGAAGAATAATGGTAATTTCGAAATTCCACCCTTGTCATCGTTCGGAGAGCGCCAAAATCCCAGATGAATGTGCTAATTCTCTTGGATGTTAACCAATTATCATTAGGTAAATTGCATTCCTCTTTCAAAGCCCGGAGTGAGGAGTAACTGCTTGAAAGGGCATCATCATACACGACAGCAGGGTCGGTTTGGTAGGATGGACATGTGAGTTGAGCCTTGAATTAAGATCAGTTTTGTTTTTCACGGGCTTTTCCGCTGCTGGGAATGTAATCCCCAGTACTATTAAAATGAAAACAAGTTGAATGAAGTGTTGTAGGCAAATAAAACTAACATTTTTAATGAAAAAGCCAATCGAAAATTGATGAATACAAACTTCAGGCAAATTGTTTTCAGATATGGAATGTTCTTTAATCTCTGAAGTAGATTGTTATTTGTC